>NW_028318828.1:1995000-2295000 GCF_062004578.1 Staurois parvus | reverse complement strand
ATGTGAGGTATCGCCACAAATGTCAGATCAAAGGCAGTAATTCTAACACTAGACCTCCTCTTTAAATCTAAAATGGTAGCTTGTAAAGGCTTTTAAAACGTTGCCTATGGATATTAAAAACGTTTGCAGTTTGTCGTCATTGCACAGGGCATGCACAGTTTTAAAGCATGTCATGTTCGGTATCTATTTACTTGGCATACCATCCTCTTTTATATTTATCAAATAATTGGCCAATATTTTGTGTTTTTGTGCATTAAAAATATTATATAATATATATATTCTATATAATATAAAAAAAAAGTTATTTTGTTTTTTTAAAAATTGCTTTTGAAAAATCGATGTGCGAGTACTATGTGACATAAAAAATTGCAGCACCCACCATTTTATTCACTAGGGTGTTTGCTTTAAAAAAAAATATTTAATGTTTGGGGTTTAAATTAATTTTCTAGCAAAAAATTTTTTCATGTGAACAAAGTGTCAGAAAAGGCTTGGTCTTCAGTGGGTTAGAGTGAGTGAATATTATTTTTATTATACAGGACTTGTATAGCGCCGACAGTTTGCTCAGCACTTTAGATAATGGAGGGGGACAGTACAGTAACAATACAGTTCAATACAAGAGGGATTAGAGGGCCCTGCTCCTTAGAGTTTATAATCTAGGAGGGAGGGGATAGTGGTACAAGAGGTAATTAGCTGTGGGGGATTGAGTGGTAGGAAGAGTAGAGGATTCCAATGTTAGCTGGGGTCGGGGTAGGCTTCCCTGAAGAGATGGGTTTTCAGAGTGCGCCTAAAAGTGAGCAGAGTAGGCAATAGCCTGATAGATTTGGGTAGGGAGTTCCAGAGGATGGGTGAAGCCCTTGAGAAATCCTGGAGACAAGCATGGGAGGAGGAGACAAGGGAGCTAGAGAGTAGGAGGTCTTGCGAGGAGTGGAGAGTACAGTTTGGGTGGTATTAAGAAACAAGGTCGGTGATGTAATTAGGGGCAGTGTTATGAACGGCTTTGTACGTCAGTGTTAGTGTTTTGAATTTTATCCGCTGGGCAATTGGAAGCCAGTGGAGGGATTGGCGGAGAGGGGTGGCAGATACAGAGCGGTTAGTAAGGTGGATGAGTCTGGCAGCAGCATTCATGATGGACTGGAATGGGGATAGCCTGCGATGAGGTAGGCCAGTGAGGAGGGAGTTACAGTAGTCAAGGCATGATATAATAAGGGAGTGAATAAGTTGCATAGTGGTTTCAGAGGTTAGGAACGGTCGTATCTTGGAGATGTTGCGGAGGTAAAATCTACATGAGTTTGTTAGCGATTGGACCTGGGGCTAAAAGGACAGATTGGAGTCTAGGATTGGAGACTGAGGGGATGAGGTGAGAGGTAGAGGGATAATTTGTGTGTCGTTGGCATAGAGATGATAGTTGAAGCCGTGGGAGTTTATCAAATGGCCAAGGGAGGAGGTGTAGATGGAGAAGAGGAGGGGTCCGTATACAGAACCTTGAGGGACCCCAACAGAGAGAGGAAGTGAAGGGGAGGTGGCAGCGGTATAGGTAACACTGAAGGAGCGCTGCAATAGATAAGAGGAGAACCAGGAGAGAGCAGAGTCTCTGAGGCCAAAAGAGTGCAGTTTTTTGAGGAGGAGGGGGTGGCCAACCGTGTCAAAAGCCGTAGAGAGGTCAAGTAGTAGGAGTATAGTATTGTGGCCATTGGTTTTGGCTGTTAGTAGGTCATTGGTGAGGTTGAATAGGGCAGTTTCGGTGGAGTGTAGGGGGCGGAAGCTGCACTGTGAAGGGTCGAGAAGGTTGTTGTTGGTGAGATGGGAGCTCAGGCGATTGTAGACTAAGCGTTCTAGGAGTTTAGAGGTAAATGGCAGTAGGGAGATGGGTCTTAAGTTGTTCAGGTCTGTGGGGTCCAGGGAGGGTTTCTTAAGTATGGGAGTGATGTGCGCGTGCTTTAGAGGGGAGTGGAAGGTACCGGTGGAGAGGGAAAGATTGAAGATGTGGGCGAGGGAGGCTGGTGGTGAGGCGGGCTTCTGAGAAAATCTTAGTGACCTCTTCGGTAGTAGTGAGTAGTCAAGGGAGCAAAGTGTTGAGGGGGTTATTGTGTGAGGAGTGCTAAGTGGGGTGGGTGTCTGAGTAGTGGCGAAGTCCCTACGAATTGCGTGAATCTTATTTTTGGTGGTTAGCAATCTCGTGGGCGGTAAGTGAGGTACTGGGTGGAGAAAGTAGAGAGTTAAAAGTGGAGAAGATGTGTGGAATAAACTAATGCTGGGCATAAAATACCCCCACCCCCCAAAACGACCCCTTTTTGGAAAGTAGACACCCCAAACTATTTGCTGAGAGGCATGTTGAATCAAGTTTTTGGAAAATGACAGACAAAAAAAATTTTTTTTTTCACAAATTTGTCACTTAAATGATTTATTGCTCACACATGCCACGAGTATATGTGGAATTACTCCCCAAAATACATTCTGCTACTTCTCCAAAGTCACATGTGAGAGACGTTTTGGCAGTCTAGCCAGGTGCAGGACCCCAAAATCCAATAAGCACCATCAGGCTTTTAAAGGGCTTTTTCGAGACAGGGATTGGGAGTGCTCTAAATAGATAAAGTAATTTAGACAAAATATTAATTTTGACTGCCATGACTCTACCCAAGAATGAGATAGGGTAACCATGCCAGATCTTCAATAGAGTAGAAAGGCGTGACACACACGGTGAGTAATTAGCGGCAAATATTCTTGAGTATCTGGGAGTAAGGTTAATATCCAAGTAGGAAATCCGATCTGTGGCCCAACAAAATGGAAAAGAATTACGGAGAGATGCACTCAGGGAATCAGGAACATTGATAGGCATAACTACTGATTTAGTAAAATTTACAGTAATACCTGACAATATAGCAAAGTCATTCAGTACTGTGCATAAATTAAGCAATGATATGAACGGTTTTATAAGGAAAAGCATAACATCAGCATGCATACATATTTTGAAATGAGAAACCAATAACGTGTAACCAGAGATAACAGAATGCGATCTTATTGCAATTGCCAAGGGTTCCAATACTAGCACAAATAATAAGGGTGAAAGAGGACAACCCTGATGGGTGCCCCTGCCCAGTGTAAAAAAAAAATCAGAGTTGCAGCCTGGAAGCCTTATTCTTGTTTTAGGGGAGTCGTACAAGGCATGTACGCCAGACAGAAACTCATCACTAAAGCCCATCCTCTGCAGTAATGAAAACAAATAGGGCCAGAGGACACTATCAAAGGCCTTGTTAATGTCCAGGCTCAGTAACAAAACTTCTTTAGAATGCAAATTGGCATCCTGAATAACATTTAATGTGAGACGAATGTTATCCGTGATAAGTCTATCTGGGATAAATCACGATTGGTCCGGAAAGACCAAAAAGGAGATAATAGGGGCCAACCTATCTGCCAGAATGCTGCTGAATATTTTCAAGTCATTGTTCATTACCAAGATTGGTCTAGAATTTTGAGGTAGATGATGGTCTTTTAGTGGTTTAGATAATAGAGACATATTAGCCAACAGCATCTCCTCAGGAAACCTACCTCACTGCAAAACATCATTAAATAAAGACATTAAAAAGGGAGCCAGTGTAGAGGCGAAATGTTTATAATAACTGTCAGTAAACCCATCAGGGCCCGACGCTGTGGGAGTTTTTAGTGCGCTAATCGCATGGGTTATTTCCTCCAGAGTGCATGGGGCATTGAGAGAGGATATCTGAGAGGGTGTGAGAGCAGGGAGGGGTATAGAATCAAGCCATGAGCAGTTTGGGAAAGCGGAAGTTGATTGCGGGGACATGAGGTAGAGAGGAGATACTACCAGATTTAGTACGCAACTTATAGATGTGTGGGGATCGTATAGAATGGTTTATTTTCCATGCGAGCATAGTAGACGCTGAATTACTATGTAATAAAAAGGAGGCCTTTGACCAGTGCAGAGCTTTTTCAGTTTTCTGGGAAAGCAAAGCATTCAATTCTAAACGCTTTTCTGATAACTTTTTGGTAAGGAGAGATGGATTACCAACATGAGCTCTATAATGTGCTTCCAATTCTCGTGTGAGTTTCTGAATTTGTTTCCACCGTTCTCTATTTCTAGAAGAAACCATGGAAATAAGGCGACCCCGCAGGACCGCCTTATGGGCTACCCACAGTGTGGCCGCAGAGATATCGGGAGTTGTGTTTGACTGAAAGTATTCCTGAATGGAAGTAACTATCTCTTGGCGGGAATTAGTATCCGTGAGCATAGAGTCGTTAAGTCTCCAGGAGTAGGGGGTAGGTGCTAATCCTATAAATGTGATGGATAAAAATGGCCATGTCTCTACTTTTAGGAGTGTAAGGTGTAGAACCCCTGTTTGTAGGATCTATGAAAATATGTCAGGTGCTTAGCAGCCGCAAAATGGGTTTCCTGTAGTAAAATAATTTTTGCCCCAAGGCGTTTATATTGAAGTAAGGCTGTTTTGCGCTTATTTGGTGAGTTGAAACCCTGGACATTATGTGAAATACACTGGATTACCATGGCAAACAAGAATCATATCTATCAGCACTATAGTATTCATTTGAAAGGTATCCCATATAGTTTGTCTAAACAGTGGAGCATACAGAACCACAGCAGACAATGCTAAATCCGCCAGTATCAATTTATGGAGCATCCAAGCCCCAATATGGGGGCCAGGACTTCCACAAACTGGTGTGTAAGTAACATCATGTACCAAAAATGTAAAAGAAAAAGAGACCTAAAACAATAGAATTGGAGCTTTAAGAGCTCCTACAACTTAAGGAATCGCTATTAACCATGGATCAGGTGGGCTATCTGCCATACTTGAAAAGACATAAGAAACAAACATCAAAGGGCCAATCGGGCCACCGTAAAGCACGGGGAACGGAGAGGCCACCCCACAACTGGGCGGTGACATCTCCGGCCATGCTAGGCGGCAGGGTGGGGTCACGTGTCCAAGAATTTGAAAACATTAGCATACGGGCGGTAGAGTAAATATCCGAAGACCTCTGTTGAGCTTGTGCTTGACCAGATAAAGAGGAAATCAAACATAATAAACATATGAGTATGAAAAGATCTCTGCATTGTCCAAAAAGCCATCCAAAGGATGTATGACATACAATTGAGCAGAATCTTTTCATCCCGGTTCTTGCTTTCTCTCCTCCTTTTCCTTCGTGGAGACGGAGTATGCCAAATGGGGCATACCCGAGGAGTGGACGTTGAGGTGAGGGAGTGTCCGCCAGGCCCAATTTAGCTAGGATTTCTCAGCTTTCAGGAAGAGATGTAGCTACATATGTGCTACCTTTATGTGGGACTATCAGCTTAAAGGGGAAGCCCCATTTGTAGCGGATACGAGCTGAAAAGAGGGTAATGTGACTTCCTTAATTTTTCTGCGTTTCTCGTATTTGCAAAGTTCAACCTTCAAAAGTGATCGTTGAAGTATTGCGGGCAGCTCTGAGTATATCTTCTTTGGTCAGGAAATCTTTCATACACAGGACAATGTCGTGAGGTGGCTTATCATTAGGAGGTTTTGGGCGCTGAGCTATGGATGCGATCACAAGCGAAGGATCCAGTATCGTGGTCCGGGAGAAGGGAATTCGTAGATTTTGCCTGCGATTACGTTTGTCCAGATCCTCAACCTGTGCCTGCAGCTGTGTAAAGGCTGTTTGCAAGTGATCATGGACAGCTCACCATAAGCTAAGCTGAGCTCATCATGTTTTGTTTCTAGGCGGTCAGTTCTGGAGCCTAAGGCAGCTATTTCCTGAGAGAGGACATTTGTGCTCTTGTGGAGTTCTGATTGGAATTTAGCAGCTAACTTGGTGTACATAGTTTTCAAGATTCCAAATCCCCCTTAGTAAGTTGCTGTGCATTATCACTGTCCTGAGCTGAAGGATGGGCTGTAGCATCATGTTGGAACCGGAAGGAGATGCTCGTTCTATGGTATCTTGAGACATGCTGCAAATCTTGTGCGTTTTCATTAAATATGTCATAAGGGATTTTTGAGCATTACTCCTACTTTTCTTCTTGGCGGATGGCATGCAGGAAGTCTCCTGGGGGAGATCAACTGACCTTTTGTATAACCAAGGATGGTGATGACCCCAGGGGACCTATAACGCCCAGTGCTGGTGCAGGAGTATAGTTACATAGATGCGATCAGGTGTCTAAGCACAATGTCCATATTGTAATGAGATTAAACATATAGGAATAATACGCGGATATTAGCTGTGTGGTTATATGCAGTAAGGGGCAGAACACCAGAAACTGGCCCAACCACTGAAAGTGGGCTAGATAAGGCACAGGGGACCATGAATCTCCAGGACTCTAGGATCCAGAACTGGTCAGATGGGGAGCACTGAGCCCAGATACTTCATCCCCAGGCAGTTGCAGGCCCTCACAAACTTCCAGGCCCAATAGGGGCTATATATACAGTGATATAAGCCCCAGACTCCTGTTACAGCCCCTGGGGCACTGGCAGGGGACCTCATGGGTGTTGGCTGCACTCCCCCCACTGGCTGTACTCACAATTATGTAGGATGGTATCCAGAACAGGGGCCCGGCGTGGCAGGCTGTGGTAGGCCTTAATAGGCCGGATGTGTCAGCTGCTGTGGAGAGGGGCCAAAGGTGACTCCCTCCCCACCTCCAGGTAGGGGGTAGGAAAAGTCTCCGGTGCCCACTAGAAGCTCGCCACTGTGCGAATTGATGCAGATTATTCAGGGAGGAGAGATCGCGGTAGGCCTCACTGAGCCGCGTGTGTCCGCCGTCATGGAGAGGGGTCAAAGTTTCTCCGCTCCCCCCATGGCTCTCTGCCAATGGCTCTCTGCTGCTCGGATGGCGGTGGATTTAGTTGTAAGGCTCCAGAGCTGGCGATTATGCGTCTGTTCCAGGCACGCCCCCTACTATATATTTTTTTTTTGTTTATAGCGCAAACAATAAAAAGCGCACAGGTGATCAAATACAACCAAAAGAAAGCTCTATTTGTGTGAAAAAAATGACAAAAATTTTGTTTCAGGTACAGCATTGCACGACTGCGCAATTATCAGTTGAATTAGTGCAGCGCTGAGTAGCAGAAAGAGGCCTGGTCATTAAGGGGGGTAAATCCGCTAGAGGGCTAGTGGTTAGGCTTCCTACTGATTTCTGGTTGAAGTACTGCTTTCAATAAACTCTGCTTTGATTGTGCATCTGGTGAGTGTGCATTTTTATTAACCTCCCGCATGGATAAAACCACATGGGACATCGCCTGAAGTATTTTGATACCACCTGCATAACAGGACCCGTTTTCAACACTGTACGTGGACCCGATTTGTGTCACGCTGTCACCATCCTATGAGCACTTCTTGATATTAGACTTTTTGGTCGCACTAATTTCCTTTTTACTGTGCCATCCATAGCGTTTCACTCACTTATATTGAATATATTTATATCACAAATGATTTATTAAATTTTATCTTTATAATGTATGGTTATTCTAAGGTTTTGTCACTTTTTCAGCGCTGCACTGTTTTCTACTTGTAGTAGATATAAAATGCTTTGTGTGCACCAGCCCTTTAACCCCCGAAAAAGTCACGTGATTGATACGATGCGTTGGATAGAGCCAGTGATTTCATGCCTCTACCTGGAAGTGTGCAAATGACGTATTGGCATTGGCATATTGGCATTTTACATATCTGTATGCCTGTTGCCGTAGTACAGTTATATGGTGTGCACATTTCACGTATTTAAAGTTTTTTTAACTACTTGACCTCCTGTGGATTTACCTCCCTTCCTGACCAGGCCTTTTTTTGCTACTCGGTGCTGCACTAATTCAACTGATAATTGCATGATCATGCATTGCTGCTCCCAAACTAAATTTACGTCCTTTTTTCACACAAATAGAGCTTTCTTTCGGTGGTATTTGATCACCTGTGCGCTTTTTATTTTTCACGCTATAAACAAAAAAAGACCAACATTTTTGAAGAAAAACCATATTTTTTACATTCAGCTATAAAAAATATATAGTAAACTCAAAGTTAGTTATACACTTAGGCCAAAATGTATTCTGCTACATGTTTTTGGTTAAAAAAAAAATCCCAGCAAGCGTATATTGATTGCTTTGTGTGAAAGTTATAGCATCTACAAACTATGGTATAGATAATGGAATTTACACAGCTTTTACTCTTTGACTGCTCATCACATTTCTTGAGGTGCTAAAATACCAGGATAGTACAAACACCCTCAAATGACCCCTTTTCGGAAAGCAGACATCCTAAGCTATCTGCTGAGAGGCATATTGAGTCCATGGAAGATTTATTTTTTTTCCCACAAGTTTCTGGAAAATGACTTTTTTTTTTTTTTTCTACACAAAGTTGTCATTTAAATGATTTATTTCTCGCACAAGCCATGGGTATATATGGAATTACACCCCAAAATACATTCTGCTACTTCTACCGGGTATGGGGATACCATGTGTGTGAGACTTTTTGGGAGCCTAGCCACATGCATGAGCCTGAAATCCAGTGACCACTTTGAAAGCCTGAAGGTGCGTAACTTCCTCATTACACTTCCTCACTACCTATAACAGTTTTGAAGGCCCTGACATGCGAGGATAGCACCAACCCCCCCCATGACCCCTTTCTGGAAAGTAGACATCCCAAGGAATTTAAAAAGGCATGGTGAGTATTTTGCAGATCTCATTTTTTCGTGCTTTTTATCAAATTCCTTGGGATGTCTACTTTCCAAAAAGGGGTCATTTGGGGGGTTAGGTGCTATCCTGGCATTTCAGGGCCTCCGAAACTGTGATGGGTAGTCTGGAAGTGTAATGAGGAAATAAAGCCCTTTAAAAGCCTGAAGGTGCTTATTGGATTTTGGGGTCCTGTACTTGGCTAGACTGCCAAAACATCTCTCACATGTGGTACCCCCATACTCAGGAGATGTAGCAGAATGTAATTTGGGGAGTAATTCCACATACACTCTGTTCCAAATTATTATGCAAATTATATTTTTCTCATTTACCTAAATAATTGATGTAAATAACAGTCAGCATAATTCTCATGTTATCAACTATTAAGAGTACAATTCAAATTTTATTGAACAAACCTAATAAGTTTTTTTAAACATAAAAAACTTACAATGCACTGTTCCAAATTATTACGCACAGTAAGTTTCAAAACACTTTATGGGTTGTAAAGAACTGAAAATTGTCATTTGTGGTGTTTGCAGTATATTTACTGAAATCAAAAGCTATTTCAATCAAACTTTTAACAACATTTTAACTTTTTAAACAATTTAACGGGTCACGTTACATTTTAACATAGGACCCCTTATTTGATAGCAGCTTCACAAGTCTTGCATCCATTGAACCTGTGAGTTTTTGGACAGTTTCTGCTTGAATTTGTTTGCAAGATGTCAGAATAGCCTCCCAGAGCTGCTGTTTGGATGTAAACTGCCTCCCACCCTCATAGATCTTTTGCTTGAGAATGCTCCAAAGGTTCTCAATAGGATTGAGGTCAGAGGAGGATGGAGGCCACACCATGACTTTCTCTCCTTTTATACCCATAGCCATTGATGCAGAGGTATTCTTTGCAGCATAAGATGGTGCATTGTCATGCATGAAGATTATTTTATTACAGAAAGCATAGTTTTTCCTTCTGTACCAGGGAAAAAAGTGGTCAGTCATAAACTCCACATAATTTGCAGAGGTCATCTTTACACCTTTGGGGACCCTAAAGGCGCCAACCAACTCTGTTCCCATGATTCCGGCCCAAAACATGACTCCACCACCGCCTTGCTGACGTCACAGCCTTGTTGGAACAGGGTGGCCGTCCACCAACCATCCACTACTCCATCCATCTGGACCATCCAGGGTTGCACGGCACTCATCAGTGAACAGGACTGTTTGAAAATTAGTCTTCATGTATTTTTCTGCCCAATGCAGCCGTTTCTGCTTGTGAGCATTGGTTAGTGGTGGCCGAATAGAAGGTTTATGCACAGTTGCAAGACTCTGGAGGACTCTACACCTTAATGTCTGTGGGACTCCAGAGGCACCAGCAGCTTCAAATATGTTTGCTGCTATGTAATGGTATTTTAGCAGCTTCTCTCTTGATCCGATGCATGGATCTGGCAGAAATGTTCCTCAATGTGCCTTTATCTGCACGAACCCGTCTGTGCTCTCAATCAGCCACAAATCTCTTAATAGTGTGATGATCACGCTTAAGTATTCGTGAAATATCTAATAATTTCATACCTCGTCCAAGGCATTGAACTATTTCACTCTTTTCGGCAGCAGAGAGATCCTTTTTCTTCCCCATATTGTTTGAAAATGGTGCTCTGCTTCATAATGTGGAACACCCTCCTTTAGTAGTTTTTCCTTAAATTGGGCTCACCTGCCAATCTAATTATCACAGGTGTCCCAGGTTGTTTTCAGTGATCAAAAGAGCCCTGAGACACAATGCCATCCATAAGTTAAACTGAAAAACAAAATATTTAAATCTTTGTGACACTTAAATAGAAATTGCATAATAATTTAGAACAGGGTGTATACCCATGGCATGTGTGAGCAGTAAATCATTTAAGTGACAATTTTGTATTAAAAAAAAAAAAAATTTTTTTGTAGTTTTTCAAAAACTTGTGGTAAAAAAAATAAATTCTTCTATTGATTCAACATGCCTCTCGGCAAATAGTTTGATGTGTCTACTTTCCAAAAAGGGGTTGTTTTAGAGGGTGGGATCAAGCCTTTTCTGACACTTTTTGTTCACATGAAAAAAATCAGTATTTTTTGCTAGGAAATTAATTTAAACCCCCAAACATTGCATATTTTTTTAAAGCAGACACCCTAGTGAATATAATGGTGTGTACTACAATTTTTTTATGGCACATAGTACTCGCGCAGCGATTTTTCAAAAGAAAATTAAAAAAAAATAGACTTTTTTTACTTTTAATGCACAAAAACAGAATATATTGGCCAATTATTTGGTAAAATATAAAAGATAATGGTATGCCGAGTAAATAGACGCCAAACATGACATGCTTTAAAACTGCGCATGCCCCGTGCAATGGCGACAAACTGCAAACATTTTTAATATCCATAGGCAACGCTTTAAAAGCTACCATTTTAGATTTACAGAGGAGGTCTAGTGTTAGAATTACTGCCCTTGATCTAATGTTCACGGTAATACCTCACATGCATGGTGCGACGGCTGTTTACATACCTGCACAGGGGATAGGCTTGTGCACACAGGTGTGCGCGCATAGGAGGGGCGATTTAGTTATTTTGATTTTTTTTACATTGTACCTTTTCATTTTCATTTTTTTTTATATCACTTTTAATGCTATAACAGGGAATGCAAATATCCCCTATAACTTCAATGGGCATTGTCATATATTCTTTTTTTGGGAAATCTGGGGTTTATCAGACTCTGGATATCTCTTCTGTCCTTACATTATCTAATCAAACCAAGATCGATGTGATCAGATGCTTTCCCAATTTACAAATGGTGCTGTTTATATCCTGTGAAACTGAAGTGATGAAATGCTCGTAGCTTCCGAATTCTTAGACTATAGAGATGATTGGCACCACTCTGGTCTCCAGTCAGCTCTATGGTCATCTGGCAGAAACACCGGCTGCATTCTCAGGTTCCCCCGATGGCACGAAACTGCCCTGGATGGCAGTGGGGGAGGAGGGACATCATCTCCCGCTTCTTGTAAAAGCAATCTTGCAGCTAATTAGCCACTAGGATTGCTTTTACATGAAAGCCGATCACCGGCTGAAAAAAACCATACCAGGATGATGCCTTCAGCTGTAGGCATCATCCTGGTATAACCATTCAAAGTCCAGTCATGTACCAGTACGTTGCTGGTCCTTGTTGGGTTTTTTTTTTTTTTTTGCATGCAGCCTGTGGACTGAATGAAGAAATGAGAAGAAATCTCTGCCAGAGAAAGTGCGTGGTATGCCCACCATTAGAATATACTGCCCTGCATCCACCCACTTCTAATGGTAGGCACACATTAGGTCACACTTTGCCACAAGCGCCAGTTCCAAGATTGAACAAATGTCAAAATAGTGGCACGCTTGAATAAAAATTGTCCATGTATAAGTGGTACCCCATATGGAAAAAGGATGACACCAAGTCCCAAACTATCTTGCCACTGCTCCCCATGTAGTCTGGGCATCCAGGGGGCTCCACGTGACTATCTTTTCCCTTGTAAATCCAAAACTTATAAGTATAGCCTGTTGTCCTCTCACAGGTCTTCTACATCTTGACCCCATATCTGGCGTGCTTGCAGGGGAGAAATTGTTTGAATGCAAGGTGGCCAGAAAAATTAATGAGGAACTCCTCAACGTAGATGTTTTGCTGGGGAGTATAGACTGTCACGACCCGCGGTCGTCGCCACCAACATGCGACAATCGCACGAGCGCGACTAATACGTATAGTAATACGTCATGCCCACGGCGTCAGACCCCAGACCTTCTCACCAAACTCGTGACCGAAGGACTGGACGATCTAAAACCGTGGTGTGACGCGCGTAATAAGGCCACACTCAGCCGCACCCAGCACAGCGATTGCCCATCTAATGGACTACAATCGGTGCCTGCAGCCTAAATGCGCTTGTTAGTGGGTTGGGGTAATTACGCAACTAACCCTCTACTGCCACCACAACTTTTGTCGGAGACTGGGAAACTCCCGTTATCAAATATATACCGTATTTTCCGGCGTATAAGACGACTTTTCAACCCATGAAAATCTTCTGAAAAGTCGGGGGTCGTCTTATACGCCGGTATACGGCGAGCCGGTGTCAGGGCGGCACTTTTTCGAGGGGCGGCGCTGCCCCCCCTCCTCCTCCTCCAACGGACACTAAGTACAGGGGTGGGCAGAGGGGCTGCTGTACCTTACCTGGCTCCGGTCCCGGTCCCATGACGATCCGGTCCAGGAAGCGCGGCTGCTCCTTCTTTCAGTTCGGTCGCTCGATGGTCACTCGACTCCGCCTCCTCCCCGGTGATTGGGCGCCAGCACTGGAAAGGCACACAGGCGACCAATCACCGGCGAGGAGGTGGAGCCGAGCGGCCCCACGAAAATCGAGCGGCCGAACTAAAAGAAGGAGCAGCCGCTCTTCTCCCCCACTGACACCAACGATGGGGCACTATTCCTCCTCCACACTGACACCAACGATGAGGCACTGTTCCTCCCCCACTGACACCAACGATGGGGCACTATTCCTCCCACTGACGCCAATGATGGGGCGCAATTCCTCCTACTGACGCCAATGATGGGGCGCAATTCCTGCCACTGATGCCAATGATGGGGCGCTATTCCTCCCACTGACGCCAATGATGGGGCGCAATTCCTGCCACTGACGCCAATGATGGGGTGCAATTCCTGTCACTGATACCAATGATGGGGCGCTATTCCTCCCACTGACACCAATGATGGGGCGCAATTCCTGCCACTGATACCAATGATGGGGCGCAATTCCTGCCACTGACACCAATGATGGGGTGCTATTCTCACTGACACCAATGATGGGGCGCTATTCCTCCCACTGACACCAATGATGGGGCGCTATTCCTCCCACTGACACCAATGATTGGGCACTATTCCTCCCACTGACTAATGATGGGGCACTATTCCTCCCACTGACACTAATGATGGGACACTATTCCTCACACACTGACACTAATGATGGGGCACCATCGTTGGTGTCAGTGGGAGGAATAGTGTCCCATCATTGGTATCAGTGGGAGGAATAGTTCCCCATCATTGGTGTCAGTGAATGAAATAGTGCCCCATCATTGGTGTCAGTGGGAGGAATAGTGTCCCATCATTGGTGTCAGTGGGAGGAATAGTGTCCCATCATTGGAATACCATACTGCAATACCATACCATATTGAAATCAAATCTGATGTTTTTTAATTTTTATTTGGTGTGCGTTGGAAGAGGGGTAGTCTTATACGGCGAGTATAGCTCAAACCCTATATTTTAACAGGAAAAGTAGGGGGTCGTCTTATACGCCCAGTCGTCTTATACGCCGGAAAATACGGTACTATAATGATTGAAATATTGTTATATATAGCACGGCCCGCGGACCTACTATACAGAGATATAACAAACAGTAGCGTCTCTTCAAAGGCAGGAATTCGTGAATTGCAAGTAAGCTCTTAAAAACAGTCTAACACTTTCAGAAAGAAAGATTACTAAAAGCATCAGACAGGTGCAATAAAATATTTACAAAGAGATGTCAGAAAAATATATATATATGTATACAAAGACACAGCAAACAGAGAATAGCGAGGGAATTACAGGGTTAAGTTACTTGCCCATATGCCTGGGTTTGCAGATCCAAGTTAGCAGGGTGAGTTCTTGATCTCCTTTTGTTACGATGTTGCTGGGAGATCTCTGTGTGAGTCTGCGTGTCCAGCTCTAACTCACTTGTCTCTCTTAACAGTCCCTCTCAAAGGGGAGGGGGGCTTACACGTTTTGGGAGTGGTCATTGGGAAACTAAACTAACTACAACTCATCCCCCATGATATGAAACACACAGTTCACGTGAGGAATGTGCAATTATCTTATCTTGAGTAAGATGGGGGAGGAAGTACACTTTACAGCCTTTATCGACTGCCGGACGCAGGATGTCTTAACCTGGTTGACCCCACACCATCTGCCAGAAGATACTTTGCCTCTCAGGAAGGGAGGAGGGTAGGAATGAGGCTGAGGAATGCCTCAAGTAAACAGACAGAACACGAAAAAGAGAGTTGAAGGAGAACTCCGCTCCAACAAGGATGAGCATGTTTGCCACATCGACATCTGCAAATTTTTGTTTAAGGTGATTTGCGAGGGGCTGAATTTTGTGTAGCCGGTCAAATTCAGGGTTACCCCGAGGATGACAGAGTGTATTGTCTTTGAAATGCATAAAAAACATTATACTATCATATCTATGCCTGGCCATGGCAGCAGAGAACACGGGCATATGATGAATCGGGTTTGTGGACCAATACAACCGCAATTCATTTCTTTTAGTAATGCCCATGTTGAGGGTTAGGCCCAAAAAATATGTAAATTCAAAAACCGTAATAAGTTTCCATGCGAATGGTCTGGCAAGGTTTGAATTTGGGTTGGCGGCATTAAATTGTTGTGCATATAAAATGCTTTGATCCACAATCAACGCATACAGATATTCCGTGAAAAACAGCTCCAAAAATCAAGGAGGTATGTGATAGACCAAGATGTACTAGACCGCTGGTACTTGCCAGTTCACCAAAAGGTAGAGTGGCACTAGTACTGGCACTCTGCTGCATATGAGAGTCCTCAAAATTTACCGGCACGTGCTAACAGAGATCAGGCCTGATTTTGCGAACACTGCGTTTTTGTGTGCAATGTATCAAGTGACCGTGACCTACTGACACTGCACTTGCTGGGGGAGAAGGGAGGGGTAAGCGTAGGGGCTAAACGCAGCTGTCAGGGCTGATCCCGCTAACGCTGCGTTTTTGGGGACGCTATACTAATGTGAACGCTGGTATAGTGCTGATCTGATCAAAGATATTGAGCCGTTCAGACACTATACTAGCAATGGAGGTTTATTGTGTATGAATGTGCTCCTGGCAATCAAGGGGTTAAATGTGATGACTGGTGTACTGATGGGCAATCTGACACTATCTGGGAGGGGCGTGAAAACCACTGGAGCGTGAATCACGTGTATGTATGTGTATATGTGTGTGTATATATATATATATATATATATATATGTGATTTTGCGCTTCCATGCTGCCCTGTAGTAGTATTTCTGCTATAGGGAGGTCAGGAAGCGGTTACAGAAGCGGTTTGTGTTACGTCGCTGCGTTACTTTAACGCGGTCATGCAACACTACACCCAAATTAATTTTACATCCTTTTTTTTTTTCCTACAAATTGAGGTTTTTTTCGGTGGTATTTGATCGCCTGTGCGTTTTTTTATTTTTTGCGCTATAAAAAAAAAAGACTAACAATTTTAACAAAAAAAAACAATATTTTGGACTTTTTGCTATAAAACGTCCAGTAAAAAAATGTAAAATCAAATTTAGTCATAAATTTCTGCCAAAATGTATTCTGCGTCATGTCTTTGCTAAAAAAAATCCCAATACGTGTAAATTAATTGGTTTACGTGAAAGTTATAGCGTCTACAAATGGCAGGAAAGATACTGGGATTTTTTTTTTTATTATACTAATAATGGTGGCGATCAGCGACTTTTGGCGGTGATCAGTAATTTATGACAGTGATCAGCGACTTATGGCGCAACTGCAGGACTGCGACGGACATTTTGACACTGGGAGGGAACTGACTTGGGGTCACTGACATCCCCAGTGACACCGATCGGCGGGACAAGTAGGGCGGGCTCGCACACGCCCCCTACCTGTTTTTCAGAGCGATGTTAAAAAAATGGCGCTCTGCGCAGATGTGCCGCCCTGCCGCAGTAAAAACACTGTGGCTGGTCGGTAACCAGTTAATAATATATCAAAGTGAAAGCAGAGAGCACAATCTATTCTTCCTTCTGAGCTTTCTGTTGCTCTGGTCTGAAGCATCATGGAAGATTGATCTGGATTGCAAATCATTCGGTGGCTGGAGTGGTGGTTGATGCTGTGATATAAAAGAAAATCAATTAACGGCATGTATTATAATATGTGTTATTTATAAAATATATATATATATATATATATATATATATATAACACCGTATTTTCCGGCGTATAAGACGACCCCCTACTTTTCCTGTTAAAATATAGGGTTTGGGCTATACTCGCCATATAAGACTACCCCTTTACCAACCAATCACAGCAAGCGATGTACCAGTATTTTCTCTGCACACTGTGCACACTGCATACAAAGCCTGCTTGAATTGGGTGGGTCAGCTCTCCCTGCCTGCCCAGCCCTGCCTGTCTCCAAGATGATCTGAGAACTGCCACAGTTATTAATATATAATAATTAATGTTAATATTAATTACCGTATTTCATAAAGGGGTCAATTACACAAGGTACTGCCTAGCTGACGCTTCTGCGCATGTCTTCGGCAGCAGTAGACGATCGCTGATCACCATTCCTCGCAGAACAGCATGAGACGTCGGATGGAGCAGTGCTCGATTGAGCTTGACTGAAACTGTGATATGCAGAGAAGGGATACACATCGGGTAGCGGCAAGAAGACGCTTCTGCGCATGTCACAGTTTCAGTCAAGCTCAATTGAGCACTGAACGGCTGCATCCGACGTCTCATGCAGTTCTGCGAGGAATGGTGATCAGCGATCGTCTACTGCTGCCGAAGACATGCGCAGAAGCGTCAGCTCGGAAGTACAGGTATGGTTTCAGCACAACACCCGGCGTATAAGACGACCCCCAACTTTGTAGAAGATTTCCAGGGGGTAAAAAGTCGTCTTATACACCGAAAAATACGGTATATATGTGTGTATGTATATGTGTATATATATATATACACATATAAACATATACTGTTCATTCTTGGACAGGCCAGTGACCATACTACTTTACACATCAAATGATCTCCTTGCTATGTTAATTTTATGCAAGATCATGCAAGATCACCTTGGCACGCAGGGGCCAACTTGTTACATTCAAAGAAGGTAATTTGCAAACTTGCAAGAGTGATAAAATGCAGATAGCTCAGTCAGAATTAAGTATGGTAAATAGCAGTCTTGTTTATCTATTTAATGTTAAAAGAATGCAGTTTAGGACTTTTGTTGGAATTTATAACTGCATCTGTCCAAGCTCAAAAGGCATTACCTGTCATCCAGAAGATCAAAAGGGCTACTAAAAGTGGCCAATCAGAGTGCTTGTCATTCTACTGAATTTGGAGAATGTGTGTATGAGAGAGCTTCTTCCTGTCATTAATATGGAAGCATAGGTTTAGATCATAACTCGCATTATTGCATGCATGGAAGCCAGCTAGGTGCATATTATAGATTGGACATATGCTGGACAGTGTAGTATTTCCATGCTTGATATGAAGTATCTTAAATGGGACTCTGAGGGCTGTTGTTCATTGTAATATTTACAAGTATTATAGATTGGATTTCTATCATCTGTAACAAATATCTTTATCTGAATAAATGCATCTCTCTGGAAAAGAACTGTTGGACTAGTTGCTGCTGGAAAAGTACATTTATAAATATACACATCATCATCAACCATCCTCTTATTAATAGAAGACAACACGTATGACCTAATATACAGGTGAAACTCAAAAAATTAGAATATCGTGCAAAAGTTCATTTATTTCAGTCATGCAACTTAAAAGGTGAAACTAATATATGAGACTCATTACATGCAAAGCAAGATAGTGCAAGCTATGATTTGTCATAATTGTGATGATTATGGCTTACAGCTCATGAAAACCCCAAATCCACAATCTCAGAAAATTAGAATATTGTGAAAAGGTGCAATATTCTAGGCTCAAAGTGTCCCACTCTAATCCGCTAATTAAGCCATAACACCTGCAAAGGGTTCTTGAGCCTTTAAATGGTCTCTCAGTCTGGTTCAGTAGGAATCACAATCATGGGAAAGACTGCTGACCTGACAGTTGTGCAGAAAACCATCATTGACACCCTCCATAAGGGGGGAAAGCCTCAAAAGGTAATTGCAAAAGACGTTGGATGTTCCCAAAGTGCTGTATCAAAGCACATTAATGGAAATAGAAAAGTGTGGAAGACAAAGGTGCACAAGCAGCAGGGATGACTGCAGCCTGGAGAGGATTGTCAGGAAAAGGCCATTCAAAAGTGTTGGGGACATTCACAAGGAGAGGACTGGGGCTGGAGCCACCACACACAGACGGATCCTGGACATGGGCATCAAATGTCGTATTCCTCTTGTCAAGCCACTCCTGAATAACAAACAATGTCAGAAGCGTCTTACCTGGGCTAAAGAAAAACAGACCTGGTCTGTTTCTTAGTGGTCCAAAGTCCTCTTTTCTGATGAGAGCAACTTTTGCATCTCATTTGGAAACCAAGGACCCAGAGCATGGAGGAAGAATGGAGAGGCACACACTGCAAGATGCTTGAAGTCCAGTGTGAAGTTTCCACAGTCTGTGTTGATTAGGGGAGCCATGTCATCTACTGGTGTTGGTCCACTGTGCTTCATTAAGTCCAGGGTCAACGCAGTCCTCTACCAGGAGATTTTTGAGCACTTCATGCTTCCTTCCGCAGACAAGCTTTATGGGGATGCGGTCTTCATTTTCCAGCAGGACTTGGCACCTGCCCACACTGCCAAAAGCACCAAAACCTGGTTCAATGACCGTGGGATTACTGTGCTTGATTGGCCAGCAAACTCGCCTGACCTGAACCCCATAGAGAATCTATGGGGCATTAACAAGAGCAAGATGAGAGACATGAGACCGAACAATGCAGAAGAGCTGAAGGCCACTATTGAAGCATCTTGGTCTTCCATAACACCTCAGCAGTGCCACAGGCTCATGGCTTCCATGCCACGCCGCATTGAGGCAGTAATCGCTGCAAAATGGGCCTAAACCAAGTACTGAGTACATATGCATGCTTATACTTTTCAGAGGTCCGATATTGTTCTATGTACAATCCTTGTTTTATTGATTGCATGTAATATTCTAATTTTCTGAGATTTTGGATTTGGGGTTTTCATGAGCTATAAGCCATAATCATCACAATTATGACAAATCACGGCTTGAACTATCTTGCTTTGCATGTAATGAGTCTATCTCATATATTCGTTTCACCTTTTACGTTGCATTACTGAAATTAATGAACTTTGGCACGATATTCTAATTTTTCGAGTTTCACCTGTATATTGGGTCTGTTTTTTAAAGTGAGAGCACAAATTTTGTGGTGACAGGGATGTACACATTGAAGGATACATCATATACGTTTGAAATAAGTCTTTATTCTTTAAATACATGGGACATTTTAAGCACTTGCCCTCCATAGGTTATACCCCCCTTACTGACCAGGCCATTTTTTTGCTTTAAAGCGCTTCGTTACTTTGACAGTCATGCAACGCTGCACCCAAATTAAGTTTTACATTCTTTTTTCCCCAGTTAATAGAGTTTTCTTTTGGTGGTATTTGATTACCTGTACATTTTTTTTATTTTTTGGCGCTATAAAAAAAACCAAAACAATGTTTTTTACTTTTTGCTATTAAACATGTCTAGTGAACAAATTTTAAATCAAGTTCCGTCATAAATGTAGGCCAAAATGTTTTCTGTTTAATGTCTTTGCTAAATAAAAAAATCCCATTACGTGTAAATTAATTGGTTTCTGTGAAAGTTATAGCATTTACAAATGTCGGTATACAGTTACAAGAAAAAGTATGTGAACCCCTTGGGATTACGTGGAGTTTTGCATGAATTGGGCATAAAATGTGCTCTGAACGTCATCTAAGTCACAATAGAAGAACACAGTCTGCTGAACATAATACTACACAAACATTAGATGTTGCCATGGTTTAATTGCACATAACATGTAAACATTCACAGTGCAAGGAGGAAAAAGTATGTGAACCTTTGGACTTAATAACTGGTTGACCCTCCTTTGGCAGCAATAACCTCAACCAAACGTTTCCTGTAGTTGCAGATCAGACCTGCACAACGATCTGGAGTCATTTTGGACCACTCCTCTTCACAAAACTGTTTCAGTGTAGCAATATTCTTGGGATGTCTGGTGTGAATCGCTCTCTTAAGGTCACGCCACAGCATTTCAATCGGGTTGAGGTCAGGACTCTGACTGGGCCACTCCAGAAGGCGTATTCTGTGCTGTTGCAGCCATTGTTTTGTTGAATTACTTGTATACTTTGGGTCATTGTCCTGTTGCATCACCCATCCTCTGCGGAGCTTCAGTTGGCGGCAGATGGTCGTACGTTTTCCTGCAAAATGTCTTGATAAACTCTGGAATTCATTTTCCCATCAATGACAACAATCCGTCCAGCCCTGAGGCAGCAAAGCAGCCCCAAACCATGATGCTCCCTCCGCCATGTTTTACAGTGGGGATGAGGTTTTGATGTTGGTGTGCTGTGCCTTTTTTTCTCCACACATACTGTTGTGTGTTCTTCCCAAACAACTCAATCTTGGTTTCATCTGTCCACAGTATATTTTGCCAGTAGTGCTGTGGAACATCCAGGTGCTCTTTTGCAAACTTCAAACGTGCTGCAATATTCTTTTTGGACAGCGATGGCTTCCTCCGTGGTGTCCTCCCATGTACTCCATTCTTGTTTAATGTTTTCCTTATTGTAGATGTGTCAACAAAAATGTTAGCATGTGCCAGAGATTTCTGTAGGTCTTTAGCTGACACTCTGGGATTCTTTTTTACCTCATGCAGCATTCTGCGCTGTGCTCTTGCAGTCATTTTTACAGGACGACCACGCCTAGGGAGAGTAGCAACAGTGCTAAACTTTCTCCATTTGTAGACAGTCTGTCTTACTGTGGACACATGAACATCAAGGCTTTTGGAGATATTTTTGTAACCCTTTCCAGCTTCATGCAAGTCAACATTTCTTGATCGTAGGTCTTCTGAGAGCTCTTTTCTGCGAGGCATGGTTCACATCAGACAGTGCTTCTTGAAACCAGTAAACCCAAAACAGGTGTGTGTTTTTTAAGGGCAGGACAGCTGTCAGCAACACATCCAATATCATCACACTGATTGGAGTCAAGGTTGGCTCACTCCTGGCTCCAATTAGCTCTGGGAGAAGTCATTAAGCTAGGGCCTCACATACTTTTTCCTCCCTGCACTGTGAATGTTTACATGTTATGTGCAATCAAACCATGGCAACATCTAATGTTTGTGTAGTATTATGTTCAGCAGACTGTGTTCTTCTATTGTTGTGACTTAGATGACGTTCAGAGCACATTTTATGCCCAATTCATGCAAAACTCCACGTAATGCCAAGGGTTTCACATACTTTTTCTTGCAACTGTATATACTGAGATTTTTATTTTTTACTAGTAGTTTCAGTGATCAGCGACTTATAGCAGGACTGCGGCTGTCATTCTGAAACGGGGGTGGGGGGGGACTGACTTGGTGTCACTGACATCCCCATTGACACCAATACAGTGATCAGTGCTAATAAAAAGCACTGTCACTGTACTAATGGCACTGTACTATGCACAGCCATGCAAAACAGTGTGCAGGAGCTGGCAGGGGAGAATAGTGATATAACACTGACAGTAGCTCAAACCAAGGGCAGCTATCCACCGCCTCACAAAAGACAAACAAAAATAGGAAGAGGCGTAGAAAACAAAGAAAACAAGCCCAGGAGCAGATGTCCAGGAACGCCAACACCGAATAACATCACAAACCCAGACTAGCTGGGGGAGCATGGGAAAATCATATGTCATCCACGGCTCCCATTTTTTTCAAAGATTTCTGTTGGGAGTTGTTAAAGATACTCCATCTGTTCATTGAGCATCAGAGTGGTCATACGGTCCCGCACCCCTTGAAGAGGGACAGACAGGCTCTCCCATGCCTGAGCATTTGTTCTAGTGGCCGAGAAAAACAAATAGGAAGCCAACTTCTGCTGGTGAGCCAACAGGCCCAGTATGGGACAATGAAGCAAAGCGTACTGAGCATCCTGGTGTATGGAGAGATGGAACAAGGTGAATAGGAGGCCAAATACACGAGACCAAAAACGAATCTGTTTCTTGCATGACCACCATATTTGCAACACCCGAAAGCATCGAGCACTGCAGGCAGAATTCGCCTGGGCCAAACGAGCTGGGACCCAATTTAAACAAAACAATATTTTGTATGCCGCCTCCAGATTGGTTATATTAAATGAACATTTAGCTAAAAACAGCCAGGCCCTATTCGTCCTCCAGATCCACGACCACCCCCAGGTCGCGCTCCCACCTAAGAAAGAAGTATGCGTCTGTTCAAAGTTGCATAAAGAAGGGAAATAAGGCCTGGGGTGCCCGGGCGCTGTTGGCAAAGCTGTTCAAAGGCAGATTTCTGATATGGGAAAGCGAAAGTGCCCGCAGTGAGGTCAGACAGTGCCACAATTGAAAGTAAGGAAAAAATTCCACCTGAGTGACATCCTGTGACTCCCGAAGATAATTCCAGGTGGGTAGGAAGGACTGAGAAGTCAAAAAGTGTCGCACCTGCGAAAAACCATTGGCCACCCACCAAGAGAAAGCCCTTGGTTGATCTAAACTCGGCGGGAAGAGAGGGTTGTTAATAATTGGGAGCAAAGGTAGGAAAGGTGACATCAAGCCACTGGAGTAGCGTACCGAATCCCACACTTGTAGGCCATGGAGCAAAATCGGACTCAGTGTCATAGGGCGCAGGGCAGGGGGGAGCCATAGAAGTGTCGATGTCGCAATAGGGGCACAATTAGGTAGTTCTAACAGAACCCAGAGAGGAACGTCAGAGGAAGCAACATAGACAGTGGGGCAATCTGGCTCGCCTGATTACATTAGGCACCCCAAGACCTCCCTGGGGTCTATGGATAAAAAGCGTATTTCTGGGGATACTGGGGCACCTGTCGGCCCAGATAAATCACATAATCCTTGCCTGAATCAACCAAAGGAAATGAGACAAAACACTTTTGATCTTACATGAAAATACTTCATTTGCCATTACTGTAAATAACAATTAAGGTCTCTATAGTGTTTACCAGGTAAACAAGTCACCATTTCCCATGAAAACTCCCTGGAGTCTAATTACCATCAACTACTACTCGTATGGTCAAATCACATTCTTTATCATCCTTAAACATGTAAACAATGTACCCTTTGAGATTTCTAATTAGTTAAACAGGCTATTCCCCAATTACTAAGGTGACCTTGCAAAAAATTAACATGGCAAAGAGTTCTTTTGATCTGTAAAGTGGTCTTGTCACTGGCCTGTCCAAGAATGAACAGTTTGTGTTACAATATTTTCTATATCTATATTACACACAATATACTACACCTGGTTGCCTGGGTAGAAGTCCTCCAGTGGTTGTCCTGCAGCCTCGAAAAAAACTCCCCAGATACCTACACTTGTTCTGTTCCTAATCATTGACAGAATTCTTCTGTCAGGCCCCAGAGACACATTTGTTCATCCTTATGTTCTTCTGGTGGTTCCTAGTTACCAGTCTTGGGTTGAGGTATAATCTCTATTCCTGCCTATCCTTGTAGGGGTACCTTTTCATATATCCAATCCCGTTTTGTGAGGCTCGGTTCTCTACCAGTCTCAGAAGTCATTTTGCAACCTTCATGGGTCATTGCACTCTGATTCTGATTTTTTTTTTGTGTGTATATTTTGTTTAGGGAGCTTAGTCTATCTAAGCAGCCTTATTTCTCATAGTTTTCCTTTCACTTAATCCTTGAGTTTGGAGTGTAAGGCTTGGACCTTCCTGTTTAGACTGACTGCTCTTATCTTGCAGACCTTGTTTTTTTATTCTAAGTCTCCCTCAGAAATCTGTTTTTCTGTGGGCTTGGCCCAGTGGGATTTTTTTTCTGTTCACCAAATCATGTAGTGGGTCTGTTGTTCGTTACGCTGTGGGTTGTGTTTCGACCTGTTTTGGTGGGTACTGAACGACAAAAAAAGCAGTTTTTGCTCTTTCTATAAAATCTATTCTTGGAGTCCATTGAGGGACACAGGTCCCACCCTCAGCGCGTTTTGCCATTTGTACTGATTTTCCACAATTGAGGAATGTGGGATAAAGGAGGGGCTATGCTAGAGGATGGTTTTCAGTTTTTCTGTTTGCCAAACCTGCAAGCAACAGGTATAACCCAACTGCATCTGAATTCTTGTTCCTCACACTGAAAATAGGTCACAAATGGGTTTTACAAAAAAATCTTATTTTCTCTGTACTTCCAGGATTATTATTGAACTAAGAAATGTATTGCAGAGATGCATTGTGTGACGGGGCGCGGTGTCAGACCCCAGCCCTTCTCACCAAACTCGGGACCGAAGGACTAGCCAATCTAAAACCGCGCTGTCACGTGCGTAACAATGCCACACCCAGCTGCACCCTGCACAACGATTTTCCAGTTAATTGGACCACAATCAATGTACCGGCAGCCTGAATGCGCTTGTTACTGGGTCAGGTTAATTACGCAATTAACCCTTCACACTGCTACCACTTCCTTTTTATACAGAGAAAGAGGAAACTCAACAATACACTAGGATGATTGGTTAATCAACAGTATACCGCTATCTTTACAGACCGGGTAAACAGAGGGTTAAACACTCATAGTAGCGTTCTTCAGCGGCAGGGACTCATAAGTTACAGTCAAGAGCTATAGAAAAAGTTCAACGCTTTCAGAAAGTAATACAGAGCATAACAGCACAGCAAACAGATAACAGAAAGGACTTTAAAGGGTTAAAGTACTTGCCAGTCAGCCTTGGTTTTAGGCAGCTTCAAGTCTCATGACCAAAAGGATGCTTTGATCTCCCACTGTTAGTTTCGATATTAAGGCAGGGAGATCTGCTTTTCTCTTTCTCTGTGAGATGTTGCACACAGAAAGTCCTCACTTCTCTGACTACACCCAAAACATAACAGCTTCTTTTTCTACACAAAGTCAACTGGTATCTTCCTACCACGGTCAAGCCAATCCCTATTTGGCAAAGAATTGTTAGGCAGGGGCTCAGCATCACACGCTGATCACATTCCTGAGGGAGGGAGGAATGAGGTGATACATGAAGACTTCTTAATACAGTGAGAGCCTGTGCCTGGCTCTTGTATGCACGATACTACACCTCCCCCCCCCCCCCGGTGATGGCATGTGAGTTTAAGAGCAATACCAAAATGTAGAAGTTTGGGGTAAAATGGAGAACCGCACCTCTCCCTGTGGGCATGATTCTGACACATTGCATATGTTTTTTATTTGCCCTGCATAATTTGAAACATTTATAGGGTGCAAGTTTGCGGTCTTAAATCACTAAAACAAGAAGGGAGAGAGGAAGAATGCCAGCCTAGTGTAATAATTTATGAATATCATTAACTAAAAAAATTGATGATTGCACTTGCATTAAAAACAAAAAAAACAAACTATGCAGCCTATGTAAGATAATGCTAGTTCAAGTGTATCTGTATGTTTACGTGGCTTGGAATGCTTTGTGGCCTGGGCTGCTTAACTGAATACTATCCTTTCTAGATGTCTGAATCCCTGACAATTGTATTACTTGCTGTTAGCATTGGGAGTTTACAGAGAGACTGGGAATAGCACTGCCCTACATGTTTCAGATGATATATTCATGCAAGTGCATGAGGAGTTTTTAATCATTACACTAGGCTAGTCCACTTCTCCGTTCTTGTGGAATGCTTCAAAGTTTGTAGTGGGCAACACAGCTCATTAGAGCTAGTGTTAAGTGATTGAATAGAGATTTAACTGATTCTGTAGTCAAAAATTGTAAATGTGTTTCGGAGGGATACAGCACTCTTGAAATTGCTAAGGTATTGGGGCATGATCACAGAACCAAGAAATGTTGTGTTGCACATGGTCAATAGGGTCACAAGAGACGTGTTGAGAAAAAGCTGCAAGCTACCAGGAACCTATTCTCCTCCAGTGCTGTCATTTTCCAGAACTGCAACCTACCTGGAGTGCTCAGAGACATGGCCAAAGTAAGGAAGGCTGAAACTCGGCCACCACTGAAAGACACATAAGTTAAATTGTCAAGACTGGGCTAAGAAATATCTGAAGACAGATTTTTCAAAGGTTTTATGGACTGATGAGATGTCAGTGACTCTTGGCAGACCAGATGGATGGACTCGAGGCTGGATCAGTAATGGGCGCAGTGCTCTGCTTCATCTCAGATGCCAGCAAGGTGGAGGTGGGGTACTGGTGTGCGCTATTATTATTAAAGATGAGATAGTTGGTCCTTTTCAGGTTGAAGATGGACTCAAAATCAACTCCTGAACCTACTGCTAGTTTTTAGAAGACACTTTCTTCAAGCAGTGGTAGAGGAAAACGTCTGAATCTTTCAAGAAGACTGATATCCAAGCAGGACAATGCTCCATAGCATGCCTTGAAGTACTCCACTGCATGCCCTGCCAGTGAAGGCCTAACCACCTCAATTCAGGGCACTTTTACCCCCTTCCCAGACCAATTTTCAGTTTTCAGCGCTCTCACACTCAATCTCAATTTTCTGAGATTGTGGATTTGGGGTTTTCATGAGCTGCAAGCCATAATCATCACAATTATGACAAATCACGGCTTGAACTATCTTACTTTGCATGTAATAAATCTATCTCATACAGTATATTAGTTTCACCTTTTAAGTTGTGTTACTGAAATAAATTAACTTTTGCACGATATTCTAATTTTTTGAGTTTCGTGTGTGTGTATATGTATATATATATATATATGTGTGTGTGTGTGTGTATACCGTAATTTTCGCTCCATATGGTGCACCTGGGGAGAAAAACAAAGGGGAGGGGCTATGACATCACTGGCCATTCGAGGACGGCAGGTTCACACAAGGCATGCGGTGTTTGGCGTGCTGAGGACGCTATATTGTACATACAAAAGCGGTTTTTATATGTGAGTGCAATGGGGTACCTTATTAAAGTATATTTTTAAAAAAGGATAAAGCACTATTTTTGGAATTTCTTTTCCACTGAGGGCATATGCAAAGGAGAGAAAAAAACAAGGGAGAAGCAGCAGGAGAGTAAAATCCCAGCAGGGATAGGAGACGGGGAGCCAGCTGAGAGGGATCCACCATTCCTCATATGGTGCAACACACAACCGTTCCATTTAGTCAACCAAAGTGTTATCAGCCTATTATAGGCTATCTTGGAGGTGGGCGCACATCTTTATCTCACTAAGAAAGTCACCTGGAAATATTTATTGATCTGAATCACTGGGAATTGTCACTACGTATTCACAGAGACTTATTATTTGCATTTGTTAAACACTTTTTTGGGAAATCTGAATTAACATTTGTTAATTTAATGAAAAAGTTTTTTTATATTTTTCACTAAGAGGAGGAAGCGCGGCATAATTTTTTTTTATTCCATAAAAGTTTATTTAGAAGTGACAACATGTTACAGGAAAATATAAAGTAATGCACACGCAGCATCAATCAGGTCATAGACACAGCTTAAACCAAAATACAGGAAGAAACCACATGGTAGAGTGCGACACTGTGGATAACATAAGCATGGCAAATTACGGCAGAGATATGCCTGTAGTACTCAAGGTTCAAAAATGTACAATATAGAAGGTAATAACAGCTTACTTCCACCAAGTGAATATTGACGTACTGGCCTAAGCATGGAGGAAATGAACCTTCAGAGCCTAAACCAAAAGCAGTACGCTATCATGAGGCTAAGTGAGCATCGCAGTATAAGAGAAGATGTCGTGAGTACCATTGACTATCCTAGAGGAGATAAGCTAACCATATACCAAGTAATCCTGGATAAAATGAAGACTAAGCCTGATCGAAGACTAAGAGGTTGTCGAGAAAGAAAAGAAAAAAGGGGAATAGAAAGAAAGAAAAGGATAAGAAAAGGAAAAGAATGGGAGTCATAGTAGAGAGAGAGAAGAGAAAGAGGGGGAGAGAGAAAAAAAAAAAAAAAAAAGGGGGGGGGGAAGAGTAAGGGGAGAGGGAGAAGGGGGGATAAGAGGCAAAAAAAAATAAAATAAAAGGGAAGCAAGGGAAGCGAAAGGTCCGGGCTGCGAAGTTTGTGTCAACAGTGTTATTGGAGATCATAAATGAGAGTGTCAAGAATTTAAACACTCACCAAAGCTAAGCAGGCAAATATAAATTACCGGAAAAGAGGTCATAACGACACAGATTATGAGAGAACCAAGGGCATAACCAGAGGTAGGGCTGAGCTCAATCAGGTATCCCGACCCATGAGAGATCCGAATTCAGGGGTAGTTACAAAGTGGGTCCAGCAGGCCCAAACATGTGAGTATTTAGTTGGCAGATCAAGTGCAGTCGCAATCAGTTCCTCCATCTCCGCCACTTTGCCTACTCGATTGAGCCAATCGCGTATAGTTGGGGGGTGAGTGGAGCCCCATAGCACAGGAAGACAGAGTCTGGCTGCGTTGATCATATGCATCGCTAGGGACTTGAAATATTGACTCCTAGGAATGGGGGTATGATGAAGCAATAGCTGAGCAGCAGAGAAAACTATGGGCAGAGTGGTCACTGAAGTCACCAACCGGTGGACCTGCTGCCAGAATGGTTGAATAAGTGGACAGGACCACCAAATATGTAAGAAAGAGCCATCAGGTGTCCCACATCTCCAGCACACGTCAGGGGCAGAAGAGTTAAACCAATGAATTCTGGAGGGAGTACGATACCATCTAGTGGCTAATTTGAAGCCATTTTCCTGCGTCTAAACATTACTCGAGCAGGAGTGGGAGTACATAAAAATGCGGTCCCAATCCGACTCTGATAAATCCGTCTTTAGGTCTCTGTTCCACGCACGGCAAGAGGGGAAAGAAGTGCAAGTCCTGCTGTCCCCTAGGAGAGGATAAATCTCAGAGATCAAATGCTTCCGCGGTTCGGATTGAGAGCATAAGGATTCAAATGGAGTAACAGGGCGAGTCCAATTATGGCGGGATTTATGGAAAAGCAGGAAGTGTCTAATCTGAAGAAAGGCCCAGAGAGGGAATTCACGGATATTCAAGCTAACCTTCAGCTCCTGTAATGTTTTCACCTTGCCGGAGTGAAGAAAATGTTTTACTAGAATCTGAGCGTATGGCCAGTAATTTGATAAAAAATCCTTGTGCAACCCTGGGGGAAAATCTGGATTCAAGCGGATCGACGTCAAGGGACTAGGAGAGTCCGAAACGGATGACGTTTTACAGGCCTTACGGAAAACTTCTAACGTGGGACCTATCTGTCAGGGCTCCCAGGTATGACCAGAGGTGTGTGACTGAAGCAGGGAAACGCAGACCTCAGATATGTTATAAACAATATAATTTATTAACACTAACAGTACAAACATAAACGCAGTGCAATACTAAAACATAATACAGTGCAAACAAACCAAACCAAACCACCCACAGATAACAGTACATACAAGCAAGCGTCGTCAGGCAGGCCGGGTCAATATCAATTGGGCAGGTAGGTACAGGGGGAGCAAGCGGAGAATGGTCGGGGTCACAGGCCAGGTTCAGCAGGTAGCAAGCAGCATAGTACAGAGGGTCAGACAGAGGGATGGTCAGGGTCACAAGCCAGGATCAGAGCAGGAGAAGTCAGCAAAGGAACAGAAACAGGATGCAGGACAGATACAGGGCCCAGGACAAACACAACACCAAGGCAGAGTCTGTGGGTCTGGCCATCCCTTAAATACCCCAGCATCATCAGTTACAGGTGTTAGCTGGCTGCAGAGTTGAGTCTCTGATTGCTGGGAACACCCGCTGGCCAGCCCTGGTACTGCAGATCAAAAGGCAGGTGAGTCCCACCATTGCTGGCCAGTCCATTCCTAACAGTACCCCCCCCTCAAGGAGCGGCCTCAGGACGCTCCAAACAGTCCTAGCTGGGCAAAATGTTCCACCGCCCGGGTCTGGCAACTGGCGGGATATCAAAGACTGGCACACCGGGCAGGACTCCGGGCAGCGGCACACCGGGCTGGACTCCGGGCAGAGGCACATCGAGCAGAGGCACACCGGGCAGAGGCACACCGGGCAGAGGCACATCGGGCAGGACTCCGGGCAGAGGCACATCGGGCAGAGGCACATCGGGCAGGACTCCGGGCAGAGGCACATCGGGCAGGACTCCGGGCAGAGGCACACCGGGCAGAGGCACATCGGGCAGGACTCCGGGCAGAGGCACATCGGGCAGGACTCCGGGCAGAGGCACATCGGGCAGGACTCCGGGCAGAGGCACATCGGATTACCAGGCGAAGCAGCAGGCAGCGGGCCACCAGGCGGAGCAGCAGGCACCGGGCCCCCGGGCGGAGCGGCAGGCACCGGGCCCCCAGGCGGGGCGACAGGCACCGTGCCCCCGGGCGGGGCTGCAGGCACCGGGCCCCCGGGCGGAGCGGCAGGCACCGGGCCCCCGGGCGGAGCGGCAGGCACCGGGCCCCCGGGCGGAGCGGCAGGCACCGGGCCCCCGGGCGGGGCTGCAGGCACCGGGCCCCCGGGCGGAGCGGCAGGCACCGGGCCCCCGGGCGGAGCGGCAGGCACCGGGCCCCCGGGCGGAGCGGCAGGCACCGGGCCCCCGGGCGGAGCGGCAGGCACCGGGCCCCCGGGCGGAGCGGCAGGCACCGGGCCCCCAGGCGGGGCGACAGGCATCGTGCCCCCAGGCGGGGCGACAGGCATCGTGCCCCCAGGCGGGGCGACAGGCATCGTGCCCCCAGGCGGAGCGGCGGGCGCCGGACCCCCAGGCGGAGCGACAGGTCTCGGGCCCTCAGGCGGAGCGGCGGGCGCCGGACCCCCAGGCGGAGCGACAGGTCTCGGGCCCTCAGGCGGAGCGGCGGGCGCCGGACCTCCAGATGGAGCGACAGGTCTCGGGCCCTCAGGCGGAGCGGCGGGCGCCGGACCCCCAGGTGGAGCGACAGGTCTCGGGCCCTCAGGCGGAGCGGCAGGCGCCGGACCCCCAGCGGGGCGACAGGCACCGGGCCCCCAGGCGGGGCGACAGGCATCGTGCCCCCAGGCGGGGCGACAGGCATCGTGCCCCCAGGCGGGGCGACAGGCATCGTGCCCCCAGGCGGGGCGACAGGCATCGTGCCCCCAGGCGGAGCGGCGGGCGCCGGACCCCCAGGCGGAGCGACAGGTCTCGGGCCCTCAGGCGGAGCGGCGGGCGCCGGACCCCCAGGCGGAGCGACAGGTCTCGGGCCCTCAGGCGGAGCGGCGGGCGCCGGACCTCCAGATGGAGCGACAGGTCTCGGGCCCTCAGGCGGAGCGGCGGGCGCCGGACCCCCAGGTGGAGCGACAGGTCTCGGGCCCTCAGGCGGAGCGGCAGGCGCCGGACCCCCAGGCGGAGCGACAGGTCTCGGGCCCTCAGGCGGAGCGGCGGGCGCCGGACCCCCAGGAGGAGCGACAGGTCTCGGGCCCTCAGGCGGAGCGGCGGGCGCCGGACCCCCAGATGGAGCGACAGGTCTCGGGCCCTCAGGCGGAGCGGCGGGCGCCGGACCCCCAGGTGGAGCGACAGGTCTCGGGCCCTCAGGCGGAGCGGCGGGCGCCGGACCCCCAGGAGGAGCGACAGGTCTCGGGCCCTCAAGCGGAGTGGCAGGTGCCGGACCCCCAGGCGGAGCGACAGGTCTCGGGCCCTCAGGCGGAGCGACAGGTCTCAGGCCCCCAGGCGGGGCGGCGGGCACCGAGTCACCAGGCACGACAGTGGGCTCCGAGTCAACTGGTATGACCGCAGGCACTGGGTCAGACATTGTATGGTCTGGCTGGACAGCGGGCATCGGGTCACCAGGCATCAGGTCATTTGGCTCGACAGCGGGCACCACGTCATCTGGCAAGGCAGTGGGCTCCGAGTCAACTGGTATGACCGCGGGCACTGGGTCAGACATTGGATCGTCTGACCGGACAGCGGGCATCGGGTCACCAGGCATCAGGTCATTTGGCTCGACCGCGGGCACCGCGTCATCTGGCAAGGCAGTGGGCTCCGAGTCAACTGGTATGACCGCGGGCACTGGGTCAGACATTGGATCGTCTGACTGGACAGCGGGCATCGGGTCACCAGGCATCAAGTCATTTGGCTCGACAGCGAGCACCGCGTCATCTGGCAAGGCAGTGGGCTCCGAGTCAACTGGCATGACCGCGGGCACTGGGGCAGACATTGAATCGTCTGGCTGGACAGCGGGCATCGGGTCACCAGGCATCAGGTCATTTGGCTCGACAGCGGGCACCGCGTCATCTGGCAAGGCAGTGGTCTCCGAGTCAACAGGCCCGACAGTGGGCACCGGGTCATCAGGTACCGGATTGTCTGGCTCGACAGCGGGCATCGGGTCATCAGGTATGACAGCGGACACTAGGTCACCAGGCATCAGGTCATTTGGCTTGCCAGCGGGCACCGTGTCATCTGGCAAGGCAGTGGGCACCAAGTCACCAGGTACGACAGCGGGCTCTGAGTCAATTGGCACGACAGCGGGCACCGGATCAGGTACCGGATCATCTGGATCAACAGCGGGCATCGAGTCAACTGGCCTAATAGGATCGTCAGGCTGGATCAGTTCATCATGCTGGGTAGAGGCATTAGGCCGAGTAGAGGCTTCAGGCCGAGTAGAGGCATCAGGCCGAGTAGAGGCATCAGGCCGAGTAGAGGCATCAGGCCGAGTACAGGCATCAGGCCGAGTACAGGCATCAGGCCGAGTACAGGCATCAGGCCGAGTAGAGGCTTCAGGCTGCGTACAGGCATCAGTCTGAACCACGGAAGGCAGGTTCACCGGTTTGGATACTGGCAGGATGGTATTGGTTGGAAAGAATTTTCGCTTTTTTCTGGTTTTAACTACTGGAGCACTGCAAGTAAACGCAGGTCTGCAAACGAATGGAGCAGCTGGAGACAGAGAAGAACTGGAGGATGGAACAGGAGAGGGAGCAGTTGCTACAGAGGGCTTTTTTACAGGGTTAAAGGCAGGATAGGTGCAGCGAGTGGGAACAGGGTACTGACATGCGGTAGATAGCCAAGTATACTGGGCTGTAACTGGAGGAGCTGGTGGGAATACAGGAGTAGAGTTAGAAGCAGGACTGGGTCTTTGTAAGCTGACTGAGGCTGGGTGCAACAAATCTGTCCATGTCTGCAGTAGGGGTTGAACAAAGCTGAGCTTACACAAAGTCTGTCTGGTCAATGACTGCACTGCGTTTATACAATCTCTTAGTGTCTGTGGTGAACATGTGGAATAACGCTCCAGAAAGTAACCCACATCATCCTCTAATAACCACACCAGGGACTCTACCTGGTCTGCACTAAATGGTGGCAAAAATTCATCCCTGCATTCGGGGGAACCAGATGAAACCAACTCTGCACAAACCTCAATCAATGGCTGCACCTCAGAGAACACTGTGCCCTGATCTACTAGAACATGAGCGAGCCGTATACATTCTAGCAATTCATCCCGGGTATACTCCTTCAGAGTCTGATAAGCATACTCCCTGTCATCAAACACTAGCAGATATAAATACTCAACCTCATCAAGATCCATCCTTCCCATCAACAAGCCAAGATGGCTTCCCTGTGCAGCCACTTCTGGTCAGGATTGGCCTTGGTGTAATGTCAGGGCTCCCAGGTATGACCAGAGGTGTGTGACTGAAGCAGGGAAACGCAGACCTCAGATATGTTATAAACAATATAATTTATTAACACTAACAGTACAAACATAAACGCAGTGCAATACTAAAACATAATACAGTGCAAACAAACCAAACCAAACCACCCACAGATAACAGTACATACAAGCAAGCGTCGTCAGGCAGGCCGGGTCAATATCAATTGGGCAGGTAGGTACAGGGGGAGCAAGCGGAGAATGGTCGGGGTCACAGGCCAGGTTCAGCAGGTAGCAAGCAGCATAGTACAGAGGGTCAGACAGAGGGATGGTCAGGGTCACAAGCCAGGATCAGAGCAGGAGAAGTCAGCAAAGGAACAGAAACAGGATGCAGGACAGATACAGGGCCCAGGACAAACACAACACCAAGGCAGAGTCTGTGGGTCTGGCCATCCCTTAAATACCCCAGCATCATCAGTTACAGGTGTTAGCTGGCTGCAGAGTTGAGTCTCTGATTGCTGGGAACACCCGCTGGCCAGCCCTGGTACTGCAGATCAAAAGGCAGGTGAGTCCCACCATTGCTGGCCAGTCCATTCCTAACACTATCAAAGGATGGGAGAGGAGAACTTGAGGTGTGTGTTTCGGCAATAGCCAAGGGATCGATGGTAGGGGAGTGGGCGAAAAAGCCTTCTCCAAAAGGACCCAGTCTTTGGAAGCAGAATGAATGCGCCAATCGACTATGCGGGAAAGATGACACGCCCAGTAATAGCGGTGTAGGTCAGGGAGCCCAATGCCCCCGCTGAGTTTGGGACGAGTCAGCTGAGAGAACGAGACCCGCGGACGCTTGTGATTCCATAAAAATAAGGAACCTAGTTTCTTGCAAGAAGCAAAGAATGTCAATGGAAGTTGAATTGGCAAAGTTTGGAAGAGATAGAGGAGACGCGGAAGTATATTCATTTTAATAATGGCAGCCCTACCAAACCAAGAGAAGCAGGGGCGATGCCACTTGTTTAGGTCTTCCTGTATGACTTTGAAAACCGGTAAGAAATTTTTGGCATAAAGGTCGTCCAGATTGCGAGTAAGTTGTACACCAAGATATGGAAGGGCATCCCTCACCCACTGAAATGGAAAATGAGACTCACAGAAGGAGACGAGATCAGTGGGAAGGGTTATGTTGAGGGCGTATGACTTTGAAAAATTAATTTTCAAGTTTGACAAAAAGCGGAAAAAAGCAAAGTCTTTCAGCAAACTCGGTAGGGTGGTGCGAGGGTCAGCCAAAAAAAGGAGGATATCATCCGCATAAGCAGCAAGTTTGTATTCTTTGTCTGCTATCCTGATCCCCTTAATATCTGGGTTAGCGCGAATTTGTCTCAAAAGAGGTTCAAGGGAAATGACGAACAGAAGCGGGGATAGGGGGCAACCCTGACGAGTGCCATTACCCAGGCGGAAAGGGTTCGATAAGTGTCCATTAACCCAAACTTGAGCTGTAGGGCCCGAGTATAGGGTCATAATAAAGCTTATCATTTTCTCGCCCAGGCCCAAAGCCATCAGTGATCCCTGCAATAATCCCAAGCAATCCTGTCAAAGGCCTTCTCAGCATCCAATGAAAGGAAGAAGGCCGGAGAGTTAGATTTGCAAAGCCAGTGTTGGAGATTAAGGGCCTTGATAGTGTTGTCCCTAGCTTCTCTACCAGGGATAAATCCCACCTGATCCAAGTCAATGAGGGAAGGGAGCAAAGGGAGAAGTCGGTTAGCAAGCATCTTTGCAAACAACTTAATATCCACATTTAGCAGGGAGATGGGTCTGTAATTAGATACCTGGGAGGTATCTTTACCGCTTTTGGGGATGACGGAAATGTGTGCTTCCAACAGCCTATGGTGTGGCCTAGGGGACTGAGAAAGAGTATTGAAAGCGGAAAGAAATGGAGTACTCAGAATGTCCAGAAAGGATTTATAATAAGCCGCAGACAAGCCGTCAGGACCCGGACTTTTGCCCGTTTTCAACTGCCGTACCGCGCACTGCAATTCGCTTAAGGTCAGATCTTGGTCCAGCGATAAAACCGTCTCCTCAGAGAGAGCGTTTGGACCAGCGGCATAATTTTTATATTTGTTTTGGAATTATTTACACATATAAAGAGGATGTGTTGTATGTTAGCGCACCTTTTAAAAATTGTAATAAGTGGCTCGCAAGTTATACTCTTGTTTGTTAAGAAAAAAAATATTCTGAAACATTGGACTGCAGACATAGTACAGGAAATGACCAGAGACTGCGGACATAGCACAGGAGATGAACAGAGACTGCGGACATAGCACAGGAGATGAACAGAGACTGCGGACATAGCACAGGAGATGAACAGAGACTGCGGACATAGCACAGGAGATGACCAAGAGACTGCGGACCTTTGGGGAGGGAGGGGGAGCGGGTACCTGAATTTGACAGGTACCCACTTCCGCGGAGTTGTCCTCCCTTTAGTGTGGGCACCCGGCTGTGTGTGTGTGTGTGTACGTATATATACATTTGTGTTCAAAATAATAGCAGTGCGTTTGAAAAAAGTGAATAAAGCTCAAAATCCTTCTAATAGTTTTTATTTCCATACACACAAATGCATTGGGAACACTACACATTCTATTCCAAATCAAAACATGAAGAAAAATATATCAAATTTGTGGTGTTCCTCTACAAAAAAATGAAGAAAAGTGAATATTAGACTGTTCAAAAAAATAGCAGTGTTTGTATTCTTCTTTACAAACTCAAACATTCACTATATAAAGTGAAAAATGTTTGACGATTTTGCTTTCCTTTGAATCACTTAATTAATATTTAGTTGTATAACCACTGTTTCTGAGAACTGCTGTACATCTGTGTTGCATGGAGTCAACCAACGTCTGGCACCTGTGAAGAGGTATTCCAGCCCAGGATGATTGGACTACATTCCACAGTTCTTCTCTATTTCTTGATTTTTGTCAAGGTCCTACCTTTCTTCAGAGCTTGTGCATCTCCATGAGCTGGCATCCATCTTGGTTTTCTGCAAAGCATGGTGGGAACCTTTATGTCTTCAGGCTTCTGCGGCTCCTCCTCAGAAGGGTGTGGTTGAGCACATTTAAACCTGCTGTCTGCAAGTGTGCTCTGCACTTGTGTCCTGTGTGTTGCCCTGTTGCAAGCTCTTGTGTTGTTTCCTTTGCTCTCCTGGTAACCGACTCGGCTTGGACAAGACTACTCTCTGCGTTAACCCTTTATCTGACCTCCCGTTGCTGAACCCGACCCGTGACCTGAGTATTCTTTGCCTACCGTCTAGTACTGTCTGCTCTGTTGTTATTGACCCGGCTTGTCTGACTACTCTACTCGTGTTCCCATCTAGCTCCCACCAGCTGTACGCCATTGGCGGCAGTCGTTATCGCAGCTGGGGTCACTCGGGGGCCGCGACCTGGTCTCAGGCTGCGTCAAGTCCATCCCCACCATCAGGGGCCCTGGTGAAGGGTAGCCTGGGGCTTAGACTCCGCGCCCTGAGGGACTCTGGTCTGTGGGTAGTGGCTGTCGTCAGTCGCAGCGTGACCGTACCATAGGCCTGCCTGCCCATTCCAGCGTTCCTGCCCTGACAATTTTGCCTCAGAAACTGCATTTTTGATGTCACCCCACAAGTTTTCTATTGGATTAAGATCCGGGAATTGGGCTGGCCACTCAATAACGTCAATCTTGTTGGTCTGGAACCAAGATGTTGCACGTTTACTGGTGTGTTTGGGGTCGTTGTCTTGTTGGAACACCCATTTCAAGGGCATTTCCTCTTCAGCATAAGGCAGCATGACCTCTTCAAGTATTCTGATGTATTCAAACTGATCCATGATCCCTGGTATGCGATTAATAGGCCCAACACCATAGTATGAGAAACATCCCCATATCGTGATGCTTGCGCAACCATGCTTCACTGTCTTCACAGTGTACTGTGGCTTGAATTCAGTATTTGGGGGTCGTCTGACAAACTGTCTCCGGCCACTAGACCCAAAAAGAACGATCTTAGTTTCATCAGTCCACAAAATGTTGCGCCATTTCTCTTTAGGCCAGTCAGTGTGCTCTTTGGCAAATTGTAACCTCTTCAGCACATGTCTTTTTTTTCAACAGTGGGACTTTGCGGGGGCTTCTTGCAGATAGCTTGGCTTCACATAGGCGTCTTCTAATTGTAACAGTACTCACAGGTAACTTTAGACCTTCTTTGATCTTCCTGGAGCTGATTGTTGGCTGAGTCCTTGCCATTTTGGCTATTCTTCTATCCATTCAAATGGTAGTTTTTCGCTTCTTTCCACGTCTTTCAGGTTTTGGTTGCCATTTTAAAGCATTTGTTATCATTTTAGCTGAGCAGCCTATCATTTTCTGCACTTCTTTATATGTTTTCCCCTCTCTAATCAACCTTTTAATCAAGGTACGCTGTTCTTCTGAACAATGTCTGGAACGACCCATTTTCCTCAGAATTTCAGAGAGAAATGCACTGTAACCAGCATGTACAACATTTGCTGCCTTCCTTCCTTAAATAAGGGCAATAATTGCCACCTGTTTATTAAAGAATAAATGACCTCACTAATAGAACTCCACACTGCTATTATTTTGAACATGCCCTTTCAATTAGTGATTCATGACTGTTGGGTCTGTTGGATTTCTATTACTCTATTACACCTGCTAGTAAACTATTTGCCATGTAGAAATATGATTTCTACCAAAAACAGTGATTGATCAGGTTAGTGATGTCTGACTGCTATTATTTTGAACACAACTGTATGTATGTGTGTGTGTTGTGTGAGTGTCTCTCTTCACATCTCCTAGGATGCCTTTTTATGAAGCTTGTACACCCCAGATACATTCTGCTACTCCTCCTGAGTATGGGGATACTATGTGTAGGACTTTTCCAGATCCTGGCCACATACAGAGGCCCAACATCCAAGTAGGACTTAAATTACGCATCTCATTTCCTGACTGCCTATCAAAATTTTGAATGGCCTGGAGCACCTGGACAATGGAATTACCCTTGGTGCTGCATTGCTTGTACTCGCCACTGCGCTACTGGTGGATGCCTGCTCCTCGTAAGATCTCCTGAATTTCTTTGTTTGGACTCTCTCTTCAGAATCCATTGCTGACCCACTGCCTTCAAATGGCTCATACTCAGAATCTGAGTCTGACCAAGAGAGTTCCCGCTACACTTGTCTATCATACTCAGTATCTGGAAAGCCTCCTTGCTGGTATATAATTTTTTAGACATTTTGATGTTCACTGGTACAGATGTTGATTTGACACTGGTAAACTGTGACAGATATTTAGCACTGGTAAACTGTGACAGATGTGGATTTGACCTTGGTAGGCCGTGACAGATGTTGATCACTGGTACAGAAGTGGATTATCACTGGTTCAGATGGGAATTTTGCACTGGTACACCGTGACAGATGTGGATCACTGGTACAAATGTGGGTCACCACTGGTACACCATGACGGATGTGGATCCCTGGGGCGGTGACAGATGTGGATCACGGGCACGGTGACAGATGTGGCCACGCTTGTATGTTCTGAAGGACATTCCTGAACATCCACTCAGAACAGCGAAGCTCCTCCCGGGCCATTTATGTGCAGTGGGAAGCAGTTAAAGATGAAAGAATAACATGGCCCCCTTCCTCACCTGACTTAAACCCTATTGAGAACTTGTGTGCCCTTCTAAAATGAGAGATTGATGGTGTGGCAAAACAATGGCTAGGAGGCTGTGGTTGCTGATGCACAAAGCGCTGATCTCGACAGGCGAAGAAACTGACAAACTCCTTGAATGGAAGGCTTATGACTGCTATTGAAAAGGAGGATGGCTATATTGTTCACTGATTTGTTTTTGTTTTTGAAATATCAGAAATGTTTATTTGTAAGTTTTGAGTTCATTTTCTTCTGTTAAAGCAACAATAATAAACAAGTAAGATGGGAAAGAGTTGGTTTTTCATTTAGTATCATAATAATTCTGCACACTAATAGTTGCCCAATAATTATGCACACTTATATATTTGCCTAAGAAAGCCTAAACCTCACTTTTACTTAATTAAATATTCAGGTTTGAGGTTTATTAACATTTTGGATTGACAGAGAGCACTGTAGTTCAATAATGAAATCATCAAAAATACAACTTGCCTAATAATTATGCACACAGTGTATGGTTGCTTCTTAGATGTGTTTAATATAATTCAATATTTTTCACCTGTTTTTATATTAAGTTTATATTTTTACACATTGTTTCAGTGCTTTTTGTTTTACTCTCCCTGCTCTGCTCATTTATTTGTACCTGTGTACAAGAATAAGTTTAGAGAGTAAGATAGGATTCATTCTGTTGCCATAGGTGATGAGAATCAAGCAGTGTAAAGCAATTCCCTCTCCCCCCAGGTAAAAAAAATTGCCCAGATTTATGTAGGTAAAACAATTTTAGATCCCTTTATAATGGTCATTGGATATTTTGCCTTATTTATTACAGGGAGCATTTGGACGTAAACTGGACTATGACTGGTCCAACTTTAATACACTGCACCTGAGAATTCGAGGAGATGGACGGCCTTGGATGGTGAATATACAATCTGAAACCTATTTTTCACTCCAGTGGGATGATTTATATCATTATTTCCTCTACACCCGTGGAGGTCCATACTGGCAGGATGTTAAGGTAAACATCATGTAAAGTAAAAAAAAAAAAAATTAAATGGGTTTTTTTTTTGTCATTTTTTTCTTTTATACGTTTTCAAAATAAATATAATTTTAGCACCATTTCTTGACTAATTAAAGTATATCTAAAGTTTAAACTTTATTTTTTATTTAAAGCTTAAATTCTTAAATTTTTGTCCTGCGGATATAACAGGAAGCACAAGGGAATCACCTTTTTAGATGACTGGCAGCAGATTGATTTCTCCTTACTTGCTGCTCTGGTGAAAACCCTACATTTTTATTTCCTATCTACATCTGTCCTGGTGACAGTGGTCACAGGGACAGATAGAGAGGGTGAATGTACAATATATGTATGTAAAAATATATGTGTGTAAATTGACAGCGCTATAGAGGTATCTGTAGTAGTAATAATAATCTCTAGCAGAGACAGACATTTTATAAAAACATGACAGATTGTTATCCTATATTCTATCAAAAAATATTTGGATTTAGTCTTACTTTAAGGCCTTGTTCACACCATGTGCAGAGACTTGAGTCTTTCCGCAGCTGTTTATGTAAGGGCACAAAGAAAACAATTGTACTGCGTGTTCCTTGTTCACACCACAACACTGGTATGGTGTGTATTTTTTTTCTGCGCCGAACTCTGCATGATGTATTTTGTTTTTGAGCAGAAAAAAACTCACAACAACATTGTAATTAATGTGAACAAGACGCACAGAAAACTTTTTTTTTTTGCCCTTGCAGTGAAAGAAAACTCACATGACACGTGTGATGGTGTGAACACTGCACATAGAAAACAAGTGTTTTTTGTGCCCTTGCAATGACCTGCTTTAGAAATATGCACATCTCTGTAAAAGGCATACACAAGCCAAAAATAGCATATGCAAGTGAAATCTGTGTGTTTTTTTTTTTTGGTCCCGTACTCTGTCACACGGGCATCTTGTCATTTGACTGACATATCGGATGTTACACTTCATACTAGTGCTTACATATATGACAAATCTAGTTTGGCAGTTAATTTTACTAAACCCACAACAGCAAAATCAGCCTGTATATGCAGTATATACTCACTGTGCAACTTAAGGTGTTAATCCTCCACATTGTTTAAAAAGGCTGTTTGATCCTGAGTTCTCTGATCCTCCCATTCTTCCAGTGTCTCCCTCTTATCTCCTGATAAGACATATCATGTGTAGACACTGCACATGCTCAGTTTTATGTGTATTGCTAGAGAGGTTGTTTTTTTCCCCTTGGGAGAGTGCATGTGATCAGCACAGGGCCAATCTGTGCTGCCCAGACAGAGGTCAAAGATTCTGCATCCTCCTAGAGAAAACTCCTCCTACAAGCTTTAACCAGTGCTCTGATGAACACTTTTATAGTAGTAACAAGACTGCTCTATACTGCTGATGAGAAAAGGTATTTTAGCAGTTTATGTTTACTAAAATAATTGCATTTCTATGTTCTGTGTACCCATGGGAGACCAGGTATAGTGAATGCAGGGTCCTGGGTTTAGTAACACTTTAACTAGTTGTTTGATGTTTGATGTTGATTAGGTGTTGCTTGTTTGAAGAAGTGATGGTATGGGGTTACCCAGGATAGTGACAGCTGGAGCAGTGGGTAACATTGCACTTGAGAAAAAACACTGGTATGTAACCAAGCCAATACGGGCCATTTTGGAAGAAAGCATACTCAGAGAGACTATATTGTCTATAGTTCTTGCTTTTTTGGCTATAAATTCCACTCCTTTTGGATAAAATATTTTTATTTTTAGTCACCATAAAATTAAGTATTGAGCGATTTATACGTTTTATGCTCTGGAACTGATTGCTGTATTGTGTTGAGAAGACCAGAGATGTAGTTGCGATGTTATTCTACATTGCAGTCCTGCTCTCATTCAACAGGTTTTCTCTGGGTGTATTGCTAACAGAGAGGATGCATGTTTAAAAAAACGTGTCTATTATAACCATGTTCGTGGAACATTATTCCATAATATTGGCTTCAGTTTCAAAATGCACAGGCAAAGAGCAGTTTTGTTTTTAAACAGGTCAACCACTTCCCGTCTGGCCGCTGTTTATGATCGGCGGGATGGGACACCTCCAGGAGTGGGTTGCCATTTCTGAACAGCACCCTGCATCTGAGGCTTGTGCGCGGCTCCTAGAGCGCGCACCCGCGACCCTGATGATCGCCAAGTCCGACGGACATGGCGGATCACGTGACATGGTATAAGACCAATGAAATCGGTCCTATGCCATGTGATCAGCTTTGTCCAATAAGGACACAGTGTTAAGTGTAAACAAAAGTCGCATGGTGCGGCTTCCGCCACCGCCGCCTCCTCACACGGAGTTGTCTGTGAGAGGAGAAGGCGCAAATAAGAAGAGGTAGTAGGGAACAAACTGCCCTCCACCTCAGTGACACCTGATCACCCCACAAGTGGCCCTGATTGCCCCACAAGTGTCCCAGCAGTGTCCCTGATCGTTGCACAAGTGGCCCAGCAGTGTCCTTGATTGCCGCAGTGGCCCCAATCGCTGCACAAGTGTCCCAGGAGTGTCCCTGATCGCTGCACAAGTGGCCCAGCAGTGTGCCTGATTGCCACAGTGGCCCCGATCGCTGCACAAGTGGCCCAGCAGTGGCCCTGATCGCTGCACAAGTGGCCCTGCAGTGTCCCTGATCACCACAGTGTCCCTGATCGCCACGCAAGTGGTCCAGCAGTGTCCCAGCAGTGTCTCTGATCGCCGCAGTGGCGCAGCAGTGTCCCTGATCACCGCAGTGGCGCAGCAGTGTCCCTGATCACCGCAGTGGCGCAGCAGTGTCCCTGATCACCGCAGTGGCCAAGCAGTGTACCTGATCGCTGCACAAGTGGTCCAGCAGTGTCCCTGATCGCCGCAGTGGCCCTGATTGCCGCACAAGTGGTCCAGCAGTATCCCTTATCACCGCAGTGTCCCTGATTGCCCCAGTGTCCCTGATCGCCACACAAGTGGCCCAGCAGTGTCCCTGATCACCGCAGTGGCCCAGCAGTGGCCCTGATCGCCGCACAAGTGGTCCAGCAGTGTCCCTGATCACCGCAGTGGCCCAGCAGTGTCCCTGATCGCCGCACAAGTGGCCCAGCAGTGTCCCTGATCACCGCAGTGGCCCAGCAGTGGCCCTGATTGCCGCACAAGTGGTCCAGCAGTGTCCCTGATCGCCATACAGTGGCCCAATCAGTGTCCCTGATCACCTTACAGTGTCCCTGTTCATACAGTGTCCCTGATCACCACCACACCAGTGGATCCTGTTCACCACCATCGTCTGTGAGGAGAGAGATCCAGTACAACTAACTGAGTAATTTTCAGCCTTTGCACACAGTTTACACACACTCACAAAACATTGCCTGCCAGATCACTGTATCTCTGATGATTGTAAGCTCGAAAGAGCAGGGCCCTCGATCCCCTCATGTTTTGCATTGTATTGGTATTGTTCTGTCACATGTTCTGTTCCCCTCTGTAATGTACAGTGCTGAGCGAACTATTGGCGCTTTATAAATACTGTATAATTTATTTATTTATTTATTTATCGAGTTTATATAGCGCCAAAGGGTTTGCTCAGCGCTGTACAATAGAGGGGGGACAATACATGAAACAGAACAGTAACATCAAACAGCACACGAGGGGTTAGAGGGCCCTACTCTTTCGAGCGTACAATCTAGGAGGGAGGGGGTAGAGGCACAGGAGGAAACGGCTGTGGGGGATGGAGTGGTAGGAGGAGGGAAGGGCAGCGGCTGTTAGGTGAGGGTGGGGTAGGCTTCCCTGAAGAGGTGGGTTTTCAGGGAGCGCCTGAAGGTGAGGAGGGAAGGTGACAGTCTGATGGATTGGGGTAGTGAGTTCCAGAGGATGGGGGAGGACCTGGAGAAGTCTTGCAGTCGTGCGTGGGAGGAGGAGACCAGGGAGCAAGATAGAAGGAGGTCCTGTGAAGAGCGAAGGGTACGGGTAGTGTGGTACCTGGGAATCAGGTCGGTGAGGTAGTTAGGAGCAGTGTTGTGAATGGCCTTATAGGTCAGGGTGAGCAATTTAAATTTAATGCGTTGGGCAATGGGGAGCCAGTGGAGGGAGAGGCAGAGGGGGGTGGCAGAGGTGGAGCGGCTGGTGAGGTGGATGAGTCTGGCCGCTGAGTTCAGGATGGTCTGAAGCGGGGAGAGCCTGCACTGGGGTAGGCCGGTGAGGAGGGAGTTGCAGTAGTCCAGGCGTGAGATAATCAGGGAGTGTACTAGTAGTTTAGTGGTGTCTGGGGTAAGGAAGGAGCGTATCTTGGCGATATTGCGGAGGTGGAGTCTGCATGTGTTTGTGAGAGATTTGATATGAGGTTGAAAGGAAAGGTTTGAGTCCAGAATGACGCCAAGGACCCTGGCTTGCTGGGCGGGATTGATGGTGGTGTTGTTGGTAGTGATGGAAAGGATGGGGGGGGGGGCGCGGGCTGGGGGGAAGATGAGAAGCTCGGTTTTGGAGAGGTTGAGTTTGAGGAAATGGAGCGACATCCAGTCAGAGATGTCGTTTAGGAGGTGAGTGATGCGGGCGGAGAATGTGGGGGTGAGGTGAGGGGTGGATAGGTAGATTTGAGTATCATCGGCATAGAGGTGGTAATTGAAGCCGTGGGAGTGTATGAGTTTGCCAAGGGAGGAGGTGTAGATGGAGAAGAGAAGGGGTCCAAGGACAGAGCCCTGGGGGACCCCAACAGAGAGGGGGAGTGAGGAGGAGGTGGCACCGTTGTAGGAAACGCTGAAGGAGCGTTGGGATAGATAGGACGAGAACCAGGAGAGAGCGGTGTGTCTGATGCCAAGGGAGAGTAGTTTATTAAGGAGGAGGGGGTGGTCGACTGTGTCAAAGGCCGCGGAGAGGTCTAGGAGGAGGAGGACAGAGTAGTCGCCTTTGGCTTTGGCGGTTAGTAGATCGTTGGTGATTTTGAGGAGGGCAGTTTCGGTGGAGTGTAGGGGACGGAAGCCGGACTGTAGTGGGTCAAGGAGGTTGCTGTCAGTCAGGTGGGTGCTTAGGCGATCGAAGACCAAGCGCTCAAGGAGCTTGGAAGTGAGTGGCAGCAGGGAAATTGGTCTGAGGTTGTTGAGGTCAGTGGGGTCCAGGGAGGGCTTTTTGAGTATGGGGGTGATGTGCGCATGTTTTAGGGGGGAGGGGAAGACGCCAGTAGAGAGGGAGAGATTAAAGATGTGGGTAAGGGAGCGGATGAGGGAAGAGGGGGGTGACCGGAGGAGTTGAGAGGGGATAGGGTCCAGGGGGCAGGTAGTGAGGCGGGCTTCTGAGAAGACTCTGCTGACTTCCTCAGTGGTAGTAGGGCTGAAGGAGTGCAGTGATGGGGGGGTTACGGTAGGCAGGGCCTTGGGTGTGGTGGGGGGCAGTGCCGTTGCGAGGTCAGAGGAGGGGAGAGATGAGGGGGTGATGGAAGGGGGGAGGCTAGATGGGGAGGTAGATTGCAAGTTGACTATGTCCTTGCGGATTGCGTCAATCTTGTTGTGGAGATGAGTGGCAATTTCGTGGGCGGTGAGTGAGGTACTAAGTGGAGGAGGGGGGGGAGAGAGCAGGGAGTTGAAGGTGGAGAAGAGTCGGCGAGGGCAGGAGGAGAGGGTGTTAATCAGGTTAACAAAGTAGGCCTGCTTGGCGGCGTGGAGGGAGGAGGTGTAGGTGAGGAAGGCAGATTTGTAGAGGGAGAATGCATGAGGGGACCTGGTTTTGCGCCATAGTCTCTCCAGCGCACGGCTGCGACGTTTGAGGCATTTAGTGTGGTCGTTCTGCCATGGTTGGAGCGGTCTGGGTTTGATGTTGCATGTGGTTAGGGGTGCCAGAGAGTCTAGGGTAGCTGATAGTGAGTCGTTGTACGTGTTAGTGGCTAGGTCAGGACATGACAGTGGAAGGATGCTGTCGTGTAAGCGGTCGGCAGCCGAGTGGAGGGGGGCTGGGTGCAGGTTGCGGAGGTTGCGGCTGGTGATGGTTTGGCGCACTGGGGGGGGGGAGTTAGGGGAAGGGGAGGTGGAGAACGTGAGGAGGTGGTGGTCGGAGAGAGGGAAGGGGGTGTTAGTGAAGTGGTTAAGGGTACAGAGGTGGGAGAAGACGAGGTCCAGGGTGTTCCCATTGATGTGGGTGGAGGATTGAGTGTATTGTGTGAGTGTGAAGGAGGAGGTTAGGTGGAGGAGTTGGGAGGTAGCTGGGGTGTTGTCATTGATGGGGATGTTGAAGTCCCCGAGGATGATGGTCGGTAGCTCAGAGGAGAGGAAGAAGGGAAGCCAGGCGGCGAAGTCATCCAGGAAGCAGGCTATGGATCCGGGGGGCCTGTAGATCACTGCGATCCTTAGGGGGGTGGGTGAGAAGAGCCGGATGCAGTGAGCCTCGAAGGAGGAGAAGGTTAGGGAGGGGGGGTTAGGGAGGACCTGGAAGGTGCTCAGCGGTGATAGGAGCAGGCCGACACCACCACCTTTGTGACCGCCCAATCTAGGTGAATGGGACCAGATGAGACCTCCATGGGAGAGTGCCGCAGGGGAGGTAGTGTCAGTGGCCTGTACCCAGGTTTCGGTGATGGCTAGGAGGTTGAGGGAGCGGGAGATAAAGAGGTCATGGATGGCAGTTAGTTTGTTGCAAACCGAACGGGCGTTCAGAAGTGCAACCGAGAGAGGGGGGATGGATGCGGGGAGGAGGTGCACAGGTATGAGGTTGAGGGGGTTGCGGCGGCTGGCGGGGGCAGGGGGGTCCCTGGAGGGGGGGAGAGGTGGTGAGGGGCCAGGGTTCGGGGAGATGTCCCCGGCGGATAGGAGAAGGAGAAGGGTGAGGAGGGTGGCATGGGAATGGGAGGTGTAGGAGCGTGTGGGTCTGGTAGTGGTGGCACGTGGGTCGACCGGGGAGTGGAGTACCAGGAGGAGGTGGTGAGTGCCGTAGTGGGGAGAGGGCAGAAGTGAAGGGGCAATGTAGAGCTGTTTTGGGGGGGTGGGCGGGTAGAGGGAGGAGATTTTTGGGATGGAGGAGAGGAAGACGAGGAGGAGAAGTGCAGGTGGCATGCTGGGGTGAGTGCAGTGCTGTTCGGGTCGGGGGAGGTGAAGGGATATGGGTCAGGGCGAGGTGATGTGGAGAGTCTGTATCACCGTGGAGGAGTCCACTAGAGTCCTTCTGTAGCTGCAATCTGTGAGTGCAGTATGCTGGCGTCCGAGGGGTCATTAGTGGGTCCGGCGAGTGGAGGGGTCGTAGGGTGCGATGTCTGGGGGTGTTGGTAGGCACAGCGTCTGGTGATGTTGGTGGCTGGAGATTCGCTGGGTGGTCCGGGAGATTCGCTGGGCGACGTCTTGATTCGCTGGGTGGTCCGGGTGTTGGGTGTCCAGAGGTGGTAGCTGGGTGCCCGGTAGCTGGGTGCTGGGTGTCCAGGGGTGGTAGCTGGGTGTCCAGGGGTGGTAGCTGGGTGCCCGGTAGCTGGGTGTCCAGGGGTGGTAGCTGGGTGCCCGGTAGCTGGGTGGTAGCTGGGTGCCCGGTAGCTGAGTGGTGGGTGTCCAGGGGCGGTAGCTGGGTGCCCGGTAGCTGGGTGCAGGGTGTACAGGGGTGGGCCCAGAACCGATGTATGGGTTGGGCAGCGGAGCAGCGATCAGTGGGCCTGAGCTGATTCCTGGTGGTCAGGGATGGACACAGGGCTAGTGGGGAGGGCCCTGCGAAGGCTGGCAGGTCTGTGGGGATCGGTGGTGGCAGCTTACCCGTTCTGGTGGTGCTGCCGTGCAGGTATCCTGGGGTGGTCCTGGGCTGCTGTCAGCTTGGTGGTCCTTGCTTGCTGTTCCTGGTGGTCCAGGGTAGTCAATGAGGACCCAGGGCTGATGGGGAGGGCCCTGGGCAGGCAGGCAGGTCGGTGGTACCTGGTGATCAGAGCGGAGACGGTCCGGGCGGATGTCCGGCGATGCGGTCCGGTCGCGGCAAAAATCGAGGCCCCGGCTTCAGGTGCGCGGGTAGGCCGCGATTCCCGGAGCTCCGGGAAAAGGTCCAGAAGCTTACCCTGGTGGTCGGGCTGGGCCGGGAGTGTCTTAGGGGCCCCGCTGGGGTCCGCTGCGGGCCGGATGGCAGCGGATTGGGGCTAGGAGCGCAGGAGCTCCTAACACATGTCTGCTCCCGCCGCCATCTTAAAGGCATAGATAATATAGGTATAATAATAATATATAATAATAATCTTTGCCCAACAGTGACTAGTGTGAACCAGCTGCAGCCAGATATCTGTCCCTCACTGCAACACCATCATCCTGATCACTGCCATACCAGTGGGTCCTGATCAATGTCAAAAATATGGCCAAAAGATCATACACAAGCGAGGAGGTATTTCAAATTCTGAGTATGACAGATGAGAGTGACGGATAACTCTCACTGTCAGACTCAGATTCTGTATATGAACCAGTACACCGCAGTGGTTCACTCTTTGAATCAGAAGAAGGTGTTTCAACAAAAAGAATGAGGAACTCCAAGGAGCAGCAAGCAACCACCAGCAGCTCAATACCTTCCTCTGACATGGCTAGTACCAGCACTGTAAGTGCACGTTCTAGTACTCGGGTGTTACGTCAGCCACCAAGGATTAGGGCCCATACTGCTGTCCCAGATGCTCTTTTAAACTCTGTGTGGCTACCTTCAGGATCAGGAGCACCTATAATTCCCCTATTCATAGCCCAACCAGGCATTCAGGCAGAAACCCAAATTTTTACAGCCATTGATTTTTTCCATTTATTTTTCACAGAAGATTTTTTGAATTCAGTTGTGTACCAATGCAATATTTTTGCCCAACAATTTATCACCCAAAATCCCAACTCCTTTTATGCTCGAACATTTGAGTGGAAATGCCTCACAGTTAAAGAATGGCCTAACAAAAAATAAACTGCATGCTTATTGGTCGACAAATCCCATTCAACACATGGCGCTCTTTTCTGCCACTATGTCCAAGACCCACTATAAAACCGTTATGCACTTTCTACATTTCAGCGATAATTCCCTGTTCCTCCCCCCCCAGAGATCACCCCGAGTATGACAAACTTTATAAAATTCGGCCACTGATCAATTATTTCAACCAAAAATTTTCTGAAATATAGTGTCCTAAAAAAAAATCTGTGTCGATGAATCCCTAATCCATTTCACTGGGAGGCTGATCATAAAACCGTACATTCCAAGCAAACGGGCCAAATACGGGGTGAAGATGAACAAACCCTGCGAAAGGGCCACAGGGTATGTTCACAAGTTCCGTATCTACGAAGGAAAGGACAGTCAGCTAGAGCCCCCTGAATGCCAAGCCTATATGGGGAGTAGCGGAAATGTTGTCTGGGACCTGGTATACCCCCTCATCAATCAGGGGTACCACCTTTACGTGGACAATTTCTACACAAGCCCCTTTTCCGCCACCTTTATTTCAAGAACACTGTAGCCTGTGGTACAGTTCAACCCAATCGGAAGGGCTTTCCAGAACAATTGGTTGCCACCAGGCTAAACGGGGGAGTCAGCTAGCTTGAGAAATGAAGAGATCCTGGCCCTTAAGTGGCGAGACAAACGGGATGTGTATGTTTTTTCATCTATCCATAACAGCAGCTCATTGGAAATTTAAGGAAGTCGCGGTCCCATCTGAAAACCCCAATGCATACACGAATACAACCTGTTCATGGGGGGAGTGGATTTAAATGATCAAATGTTACAGCCCTACATACCCAACAGAAGATCAATCCACTGGTATAAAAAAGTATCCTTCTACCTTTTCCATATGGCACTGTACAATTCCTACATCGTTTTCCACAAGTCCACACAAAGACCTGTCACCTTCTTACAATATCAGGAAGAGATTCACATCCCTCATCTATCAAGGAAGACCCGTACCTGAACAAATTCGGTCTGATGCAGTGAGCCGATTGCATGAAAGACATTTCCCCGATATGGCCCCCCTACCGAAACAGACCGCTATCCTCAAAAGATGTCGGGTATGCTCCAAAAATAGAATTCGATCTGACACCCGATACTACTGTCCCCAGTGCCCTCAAAGCCTGGTCTCTGTATAGCAGAGTGCTTCCGTATCTACCATACCGCACTACGTTATTAGTGAAGTACGGTGAAGATATATCTCTTTGTCCTCTCTGCTATTTCCCTGCCACGTTTCTGCCTGTTGCCTGAATTCATTTTCCTGCCTTCCATCTGAACTGATCTCGGCCTGTTAATCGACCATGCTTCTCCCTGCTGCCTGAACTGACCTCAGCCTGTTAATTGACCATGCCTCTGCCTGCTGCCTGAACTGACCTCGGCCTGTTAATCGACCATGCCTCTGCCTGCTGCCTGAACTGACCTCGGCCTGTTAATCGACCATTTTTTCTGCCTGCCTCCTGGACTGATCTTTTGCCCTCCCACTTTAGTAGTGGGATTCAAGACAACACAGGGGATCCAGAGTAGTGAAAACTTTTTTGTTTTCTTTGGGTTTTGTAATTCCCGGATCAGGGTCTGGAGACCAGAGGTTTCTAAGGGATTTGGGTGGGACGAAGCTTCAACCCCTTTGTCCAGTCTTACCTAACCAAGGCCCTAAGCTTAATGTTTCTGCCTGGGCCAATCCTTTTACCACGTCTCTGCTTGCTGTCTGTATTGACAGTGGCCTTTTTATGGACCATATTCCTGTCTTCTTCCCGGACCATTGCTTTGCCTGTTTGCTTACCACGTCTATACATAACACCGGTACTGACCCATCTGCACATCCCACTGGCTACCTTCCTGCGAGACACTGGTGCCACCCATCCTCTGCACTGAAACCACAGGTACTCTTTGGTTTATCTTTTGTTCAACTTCTTGGTGAATGAACATAGCGCTATGTGGGCAGCCACGCACTAGTAGGTTAAGCTTTTAGGAACAGGCTGTAGGTGAAGCTACACTATGCTTTATTGATATATAATGTTTTAATGTTTGCTGATTTTTGTGATACACAGGTTGCAATGAACAGTAATAAGTCCAAACACTGAAAATGTCTTACACATGTGGTATCCCCATACTCAGGAAAAGTAGCAGAATGTGTTTTGATGTGTTATTCTAAGAATGGCTATGCATTGTGTTAGAAATATCTTATTATTGGTAACATTGCATTAAAAAAAAAAAAACTCAATTTTTTCCACATTTTCTAAAAATTTGTGTAAAAAAATTAAGTCTTTAGAAGACTTTGCTGCTCCAGGAACTCCAAAATTGTAATAGGTAGTCAATAAATTAGATGCATAATTTTTGCCCTTAGTATGCCTAATGGTGCTTATTGGATGTGGGGCCCCTCTGTTTGGCTAGGTTGTTAAAAAGTCTTGCATTTGTGGTACCGTTATACTCAGGAAGAGTTAGAGAATGTGTTTTGGGGTGTAATTTTAAGTATGCCTATGCTGTGTATTAGAAATATCTTCTAGATTGACAACTTTGCGTAGAAAAAAAAAATTTTTCATTTTCTTTTTACATATTCCAAAAACTTTTGGCAAAAAAAGAAGTCTTCAGAAGACTCCCCATGCCTCTTAAAACATACCTTGGGGTGTTTGTTTTCCAAAATGGGGTCATTTTGTGGATAATTCCATTGTCCTGATGCTCCAGGACCTCCAAAACGGCAATAGGTAGTCAAGAAATTAGATGTGTAATTTTTGCCCTTAGAACGCTAACAGGTGCTTATTGGATGTGGAGCCCGGCTATGTGGCCAGACTGTGAAAAAGTCTCACACATTTGGTATCGCCATATTCAGGAAGAGTTAGAGAATGTGTTTTGTGGTGTAATTTTAAGTATGCCTATGCAGTGTATTAGAAATATCTCAAAAAATTTCACACATGTGATATTGCCATACTCAGGAAGAGTAGCAGAATGTGTTTTGGGGTGTAATTGCAAGTATGCCTATGCCGTGTGAAAGAAAGAACTTGTTAAATGACAACTTTGTGGGGAAAAAAAAAAATTTGTTTACTTTAATAATTTTCTTCAAAAATTGGCAAAAAATGACAACTTCAAAAAACTCCCCATGCCTCTCATTAAATACCTCAGACGGTCTACTTTCCAAAAAGGGTTAATTTGGGGGGTATTTGTACTGTCCTGGCATTTTAGGGTCCCAAGAAATTATATAGGTAGTCAGTACATCAGGATTGATACATTTTCAAATATATATACCCTGGTCTGTGGACTCTATAACTTTCACAAAGACTAAATAATACACACTGATTTGGGTTATGTCTACCAAAAAAGTAGCACAATGAATTTTGGCCTAAATTTATGAAGTATATTTATTTACAAAATTTAGTATCAAAAACTAAGAACATTTTTTTCAAAATTTTCAGTCTTTTAATTTTTCTAGCAAAAAATAAAAACCTCAGTGGTTATTAAATACCACCAAATTAAAGCTCTATTTGTTTGAAAAAAATGATAATTTCATTTGGATACAGTGTCGTATGCCTGAGTAATTGTCATTCACAATGTGAGAGCGCTGAAAGCTGAAAATTGGCCTGGACAGGAAGGGGGTGAAAGTGTTGAGGATAGAAACTCGATGCAAGAAGTAAAGTTTGTTTTTTTTTGTTTTTGTCTTTTTATGTTGGTTTTCTAAATGCAGTTACTGTAGAACAGAACCATTTAAGGTGATATTCTTAAGTAATTGATTCTGTTGAGTTGTTCCTCTCCAGTAAATCTTAAATTTGATGAGATTGTGTTGAGGTAAGTCAGGAAGTTTGAGTATTAAACTTCTATCCACAATGAAAATAAGATCATCTATATATCAAAACTACTATTTAATGAGATGTCTATAAGGGTCGTGAGCACTGTAGATAAAGTGATTCTTACCAGCTACTAAAGATTAGCATTTGAAGGTGCAAATCTAGCTCCCATGGAGGCTTCCTGTTTTTGAACATAGAAGCTCTGGTCAAATAAAAAATAGTTATTTCAGTAAGAAATGCTCTCTAGAATAAAGTATCTTAGTTTTTGGTTGTATACTGTATATAACTCCATATGGTATTGTAAGACCCAGAGGCCTGAAATGTGTGGTATACATGAGTGCAAAGATTGCACATCACAGGTAAGCCATTTTAGATTGCTTGACCATGGAACAATTTAACAATTTTTGGATGATAAGTTTGGTTTCATGAACATAAGAAGGCAAACTAGTCATAATGCTTGTAGCAAACTACCAATGAGATTCCCCATATTTTCCATAAGTGAGCCAATACTGGAAACTATGGATCTTCCTTTTATGGGGAGTCCAGGTTTGTGAACCTTGGGTTGATGATGAAAGATTAGAATAACTGGGCAGCTGGGAATTAACTTTCTGACATCTGGGTTTAAGATACCAAAGACTGGAACTTCTTCCATAATGCACTCCAATTGATTTTTATATTGTGGAGTGGGATCTGTTGTCAGGCTTTCGTATGTTTGAGAGTCTGATGGTTGCCACAGTGCCTCCTGGTGGTAATCGGTAGTATTCAGTACTACAACCATCCCTCTGCTTCTTTAATAATGATAATAACATTAGAATTGCTTTTTAATAATTGACCGACTCATGGGGGTTTATTTACTAAAGCTGGAGAGTCCACAATCGGACTCCCTTCTGCATAGAAACCAATCAGCTTCCAGGTTTCATTGCCAAAGCTTCATTGAACAAGCTGAGGTTAGAAGCTGATTGGTTTCTATGCAGAAGGGAGTCTGATTTTGGACTCTCCAGCTTTAGTAAATAAACCCCATGGTGTCTGCTATGCACACTCAAACCAGTTTTTTCTTTCAGTTTATTCTGTTTATTGTTATTAGTTGTTAATATGGTAATTGTGTGTCTCCTGATACGAGGTCTTATTTCATGCTAATGGACACATTCACAAGAATATTTACTTTTATGGATCTGGAAGGATCCAGGATTATACGCTCCCATAACACACCTCCAGGTAACAAAAAGCATACTCCCATTACCAAAATGGTTATGTCATCCTTTAATGTTAAAGGGCTCAATATCCCAAATAAACGCTCATCCCTGTGGAGTGAAGCTTTGAAACTATAGTGTGATATCCTGTGTGTCCAAGACATGCAATTTATTAAAACCAACCTCGTATATGTAAACATCAAAATTTCCACTTTATTTCTTTGCTATTTCTGATAAGAATAAGCACGTACATGCAGCCAAGAGTCTGATGCCCCGATATTGGAAATAGGCCACTTGTCCTAAATTGGCTGATTTGGAAATAGGAGGTGGACAAAATTATGGAAGCAGAGTGTTGGGTGCATACAGCTAAGTTGCTTGGTTGCTTCCATGATATATGGTCGGGTTGGATGTATTTTTCTTTTGAGTTCCCTGATAACTTAATTCCCATTTTGTCCTGGATATTGTACATTTTTGTTTAGTAAAAATCTTACAATCCGCATAGTAAAAATATTTACATGTATATAGAATAAATAAATATATTTATTTTTAAACAAAAATAGGTGACTTCAGAAAAAAAAAACTGCTCCCCCCAGAAAAAAAATATACAAAACCATAACCATTTTAATAATAATTTAATACACCTCCAAACCCTAAACACATCCTCAGGCTAAGAATATATTAAAAATCACATAAAACACATGGAAAGCATAAAATAAATCCATAAAAAGAATATACATGTGTGTGTATATATATATATATATATATCCAAAGAAAGCAATCCCATGGGAACGAAAATATCTATTTTCATAAGAAAGTTCGCTTGAGGTGATTTTAGCCGTATTCGTGCATTTGCGACAGAAACAATTGAGTACTGTTCGTGATACTTTTTTTATTTGCGCTAACATACAATTTTGAGGACAAGCTTTCGGGGTATGTCCCCTTTTTTCAAGGTCTAAGCAGTACTATTACAAATTACAATGTTTAAGCAGAATGTTAGAAGGGATTGAGAAAAAAAATCCTGCACCTCCAGTAATGTTGTGTACCTTATCCAGTGCAGAAAATGCAGCAAAGGATCTTATGTTGGCGAAACAGGACAGAAGTTGCAAACAAGGATGAATTTGCACAGACATACCATCAAGGAACATAAAGAAGATGACCTCTGCACACCTGTAGGACACCATTTCACACAACCAGGCCACAATATGGAATACCTCAATATTTTAGTTCTGAAAGGAAAATTCAAATCCATCCAGGAAAGAAAAACATTTGAACTAAGAATGATAATTCTATTTGACACAAAAGATAACGGCCTTAACTTGGACATGGGATTCCTCAACCATTATCCGACAGCTTTATGACTATCTATTAGCTAAAGTTTGACCCCCTCTGTGTGAGTGTAGTATCCCCCCCCCCCTCGCTTTTGATGTATCTTATCTGTAGCTTTTTTTTTTTTTATTTTTCTCAATCCCTTCTAACATTCTGCTTAAACTTTGTGATTTGTAATAGTACTGCTTAGACCTTGAAGAAGGGGACATACCCCGAAAGCTTGTCCTCCAAAATTGTATGTTAGTGCAAATAAAAAAAGTATCACGGACAGTACTCAATTGTTTCTGTCGCAAATGCAATAATACGGCTACAATCACCTCAAGCAAAATGGAAGATACTGCATATAGCCGCATAAAGAAGCAGTTATCCAACCTAATCACAAAGGAAACACAGATCAACAGTGATATTTTCTTTCTCTCAAGATGCAAAAAGAGGAATTTCATACCACAAGGCCTCCGGATTAAAAATCCTTGCGTAAATACAATCAACTCTCCTTATGCAGAAGGACTTTGCAGGCGCACCAGTGAGAGATTAAGGAATCACCTCATTCACAAACTGTATGGAAAAAGGGTAACTATCCGGATACAAAAGCAGTCTTTGTTTGAAACCCTAACATCGTTGGACCCTACCAACATTAACCAAATCAAGAATGAATTGGAAACTTTACAAAGACAAACACAAAAACTTGCCATGAATGGGAAACAAAAAAAACTAAAGAAGCTGCACCAAGAGCAGACCTTTTGGATACAACCTAAACATAAAAGCAACCCAACATCTATACCTCTTACCATCAGTGACCTGGAATCTAATCGGGAATCCCAAGGGATCCCTTGTGTAAATGCTGACCCGACTGAAAATGTGGATATAACAGAGGAACTTGGAATCATCAACTTGTCAAAGCATAAACTTTCCGAACCAGAATTAACCATCTTCTCCAAAGGCCTTACATTCTGCCCAACCACCAAATTGGATCATTTACAAGTATTGTCAGATATGGAGGATTTCTTCAGGAGACTAAGGCTCAAAGAATATTTCCACAATAATGAAAGGAATCCTAGGACAATGGAGTGCTACACAAAGAAAAAGAACAGCTGCTTCACACCTCCACAAGGACGCAACCCCAAACTGGACACCTATATTGATAGCTTCAGATTGCGAGCTACATCCCTTATATCCACCCAGCAAAAGAAAATTCTGTACAATCTTTCACCACTAGAGCGAAGGGCTATACACGATTTGTGCAACAATCAGGCCATCACCATCAAACCAGCGGACAAAGGGGGAGCAGTTGTTGTGATGGATACAAACAAATACATACAAGAAGGCCAGAGGCAGTTGGAAAATGCCATTTACTATAAAAAACGGGATTATGATCCGACCCAGGACTTTACAAAGCAATTAAAAGGTCTCATTAAAACACTTCCAGCCCACCTACATTCAGAACTTATAAATGCGATTCCGGATCATCCAGAAATCGGGACTTCTACATGCTACCCAAAGTCCACAAGCCAGGAAATCCAGGCAGACCCATCATAACAGGTATGAATACACTCACCGAACAAATCTCAGGCTTTGTAGAAAAAAATTTTAAAACCGTTAGTCATGAATACTGCTAGTTTCCTGCAAGACACAACTGACTTTCTGAACAAGATCAACAACATACAGCAATTACCATCTAATACACTTCTAGTGACTATGGATGTAGTATCCCTGTATAGTAATATCCCTCACAAGGATGGATTAGCTGCATGTCACAGATCTTTATCATCCCCACCAAACAACAAATACACTGCTGAGGATGTTACACAGCTCATTGAATTCATACTTACAACTACTTTGCTTTCAATAAAGACATCTATCTTCAATGTATGGGCACTGCGATGGGAAGTAAAATGGCACCCCAATATGCAAATTTATTTATGGCTGACCTGGAGGAACAATTCCTGAACAGCATGGAACAAAAACCATACAGATACTTTTGCTATATTGATGATATTTTCATCATATGGACAGAAGGTGAAGAAAATCTAAAACAATTTTACTCATTGATGAATACTTTTCATCCATCAATCAAACTAAAAATGGAATACTCAAACACACATGTCAACTTCCTAGACACCACAGTATACATCAGGGATGATACGCTTCACACCTCAATATACAGGAAACCCACTGACAGATGCAACTACCTCCACAGTTCCAGCTTCCACCCCCAACACACGAAACGTGCCATCATACACAGTCAGGCCATTAGATACCACCGAGTATGTTCTGACCCAAGAGACAGAGATAAACATCTCGGGACACTAGCAGACGCCTTCCATAAGAAGGGTTACAAGGACAAAACTATCAACACCAGCATAAACACAGCCTTGAGAACCCGAAGGCAAAATCTACTTCAGTAGAAAGAGAAAAAAACAAACAACCGTGTACCTCTAGTAACCACATACAACCCAGCACTAGAAGGAATAAGAAAAATAATCAAAGATTTACCACCCATCATAACAGAGGATGGAACTCTGAAAGAAATATTCCAGCAACCCCCAATACTGGCTTCAGACAACCCCCCAACCTCAGAAATAAACTAATCAGTAGGAAACTTCCTTCTGATTATGATGTCACAAATAATGGAAGCAAACCCTGCAATAAGAAACGCTGCAAGCTGTGCAACCAAATCAATCCATCAAAAAGTGTCAGACACTCAAAAGGGATCTTCAGTATTTCCGGATCATACAGCTGCACCTCCAGTAAGGTTGTGTACCTTATCCAGTGCAGAAAATGCAGCAAAGGATCTTATGTTGGCGAAACAGGACAGAAGTTGCAAACAATGATAAATTTGCACAGACATACCATCAAGGAACATAAAGAAGATGACCTCTGCACACCTGTAGGACACCATTTCACACAACCAGGCCACAATATGGAAGACCTCAATATTTTAGTTCTGAAAGGAAAATTCAAATCCATCCAGGAAAGAAAAACATTTGAACTAAGAATGATAATTCTATTTGACACAAAAGATAACGGCCTTAACTTGGACATGGGATTCCTCAACCATTATCCGACAGCTGTATGACTATCTATTAGCTAAAGCTTGACCCCCTCTGTGTGAGTGTAGTATCCCCCCCCCCCTCGCTTTGATGTATCTTATCTGTAGCCTTTTTTTTTTTCTCAATCCCTTCTAACATTCTGCTTAAACTTTGTGATTTGTAATAGTACTGCTTAGACCTTGAAGAAGGGGACATACCCCAAAAGCTTGTCCACATAAGAAAGTTTAAATGCCATCTTAATCTTAGAATATATCCGCAATGAAACATCCATCAATCCATCCGTACCTGCGTTTCATGATGAATGGATGATGATACAAATGCTCACACCAGTGCTACTAGTAGGGGCACATATACTGGTCAGCAGCTAGTAATCATAGAAGAAGAGCTTACTTATGTAAGGAGAAAAAGATCAATGTAAGAATTAGTGAATGATTTGGACTTGCATGGCTGTGTGTGTAGGGACATGATAAACAGTCACTTGAACCTCACAAGATGTAATGCAAGAACACTGTAAGGGTGTTAGTGGACTGGAGGTCATTGTGTAAGAGGATTGAACGTACACTGGCGTGTGCGGTCCATAGACACGCTGCACACATGCTGGCTGGTGTGCTCCTGCCTTCTGATTGCCATCTCTCACAACCAGGAAATGCAGACACCTCATTGGGAGCCAATGGGCTCACACCATGAGGTCACATGGCTGGAGGTTCTCCCGAGGAGGACGGGTGCTAGTGCACTCCATCGAGGACCAATGAGGGCACATCTGGGTTTCACATGACTGCACCTAAGGAGAGGGCGGGCTCCGATGTACTTGATCAGGGACAGATGGGGTCACAGGGCAGAGGACGTAACAGATGCAGAGGGGGAGGATGGAACGTTAGTGGCACCTAACTAAAAGGGAGAATACAGAGTGCCGACTGTCGGCATGGACAGCATGCACTAAGAGAAAGGACAGCTGGCTGAGAAGAAACTGCTAAATGGGACAGAATCCCTGCATGATGATAAAAAGTATATAATAACTGTTGAAATTGTTGTGTTATATATCTAAACTAGCAGCAGTATGTGCGTATGGGCGGAAATAGAATATCGACCAAAGCAGAAATATATATATATATATATATATATATATAGGTCTATAATGAAAAATTCTGGTGCATATATGTAGGGATGGATGGATAGAGGGACATTATAAAACAAGAATGTAAGGACACGTATATGCTCATAAGCATTAAGAAGCTTAGTATTCTTCATATAACAATAAATACCGTATCATATGGTACTAGCTGTAGTAATAAAAATACGAAACCGAGAAAAATCATGAATGTGTCTATTGATATATCTGGGGAAATAACTAACAAGAAAGGGTGCACTCTGTGTGTACTGAGATGACTGTTAAACCAAATAAAAAAAATAAAATAAAAATCGTAGTAAATAATCAATAAATTAAGTGGAAATCAGATGATAAAAATATGAATATTAATATGATATACAGATGTTAATGACAATGATCTCCAAAATGGGTAAACCAATAATAGTGGTGTTTATACAATAATAAAAATATGTAAAATAATATATATAAATATCGATGAAAAATAAAGAATTAAAAAAATATGTTCACAGATATATGTATATATACATACAATCATGTCCATCCATAACCACTATCCATGCAAGAGACCAGTCAAAGAATAAATATATACAAAGGAGGTACAAAAAAAAACTCTTAAGTGACTTGGATTCAAAGATAGAAAAAAGAGAGTTGCTCATATAGAAAATGTAATGGATCTATGCACATTTACCACTTGCCTACCAGGCACTTATACCCCCTTCCTTACTAGGCCAATTTTCAGCTTTCAGCGCTGCCGCACTTTGATTGACAATTGCGCGGTCATGCAACATTGTACCCATATGAAATTTTGATCATTTTTTTCTCACCAATAGTGCTTTCTTTTGGTGGTATTTAATCGCCACTGGGCACTTTACTTTTTGCGCTATAAATAAAAAAAGTGCAAAAAATTTGAAAAAAAAAAAAAAAGTTTATTTGTTTCTTTTATAAAATTTTTCAAACAGGTATTTTTTCTCCTTCACTGATGTGCGTTGATGAGGCAGCACTGATGGGCACTGATAAGCGGCACTGATGGGCACTGATAGGCAGCACTAAAGGGCACTGATAGGCAGTACTAATGAGGTGGCACGGATAGGCGGCACTGATAGACAGCACTAATTAGGGGTCACGGATAGGCGGCACTGATATGCAGCACTGATAGGCGGCACTGATAGGTGACACTGATTATGGGTACTGATAGACGGCACTGACTGGCATCACTGCTGGGCACTGACTGGCGGCACTGACTGGCACAACCCCTGGGCACTGACTGGTGGCACTGACTGGCAGCACTGCTGGGCTGCACTGGTGGGTGGCACTGGTGGGCAGCACTGGTGGGTGGGCACAGGTGGGTGGCACTGGTGGGCACAGGTGGGTGGCACTGGTGGGCACAGGTGGGTGGGCACAGGTGGGTGGCACTTCTGGGCACATGTAGGTGGCACTTCTGGGCACAGGTAGGTGGCACTGCAGAGTGGCACAGGTGGGTGCACTGCTGGGCACAGGTGGGGGCACTGCTGGGCACGGGTGGGCGGAGCTAGTGGGCGCACTGCTGGGCGGAACTTGCGGGTGTCACTGCTGGGCACCGATCATCAGGGCACTGATCATCAGTGCCCTGATGATCGGTGCCGATCCCCGCTCTGACAACTGCCGGTTCTCGGCAGTACTTTCCTCACGATCTGACAGCGTGAGGAAAGTGCAGCCGAGAACCGGCACTTGCATTTCCCTGTGATCAGCGTGTCATTGGACACCGCTGATCACGTGGTAAAAGGCCGGTATGATCGGCCTTTTACCACATCTCGTGATCAGCTGTGTCCGTAGGACACAGCGATCACGGAGATTGCCGGGTGCGCGCCCCCTGGGGCGCGCAGGAGAGCGCGTTCTGGGAGGACGTCATTTGACGTCCACTCAGAACTGGCCGGCCGCAGTGAAGCCGTCATTCGGCTATGCACGGTCGGCAAGAGGTTAATAAGTGCGTATGTACGAGCAGGTGTGCATGACTCATCATTACACATGCATGCATGTATGTATATCCGCAGTGTCACACATGCGGAACCAAAAGAACGTGCATGCATATTTTCAAACCAGGTGGGTCGTTATTATGCGACTCTTGGAAATGTCGTAGGACAGAATAATTGCAATGATTTTTATTGTTGACCTTAAAGTTAGTAATATTGCACTTGTGGTAACCAAACCTCACTTTCAATGGTCTCGTGGTCCGACCCACATATAGAAGGCCACATGGACAAATTAAGCCCTAAATGACAAACAAGGTGCTGTAGTTGATGAACTGTTTGATCTTAGGTGCACAACCGTCTGTACCCAACACAACTTTTTTTCTATGCCACATATACCTACAGGCTCCACACTTAGTCACCCCACATCTGTAGCAGCCCCTTTGATCAAAAAAGACTGACCAAGGGCTGGCAAATTTCACCTCCCTAGTGCAAGGTTTCTGAATCCTACTAGGTGCAATGTAGCTCCTGAGATCTCTAGGTTTCCTAAATTAGATCTCTGGTCTAGGTGCGAGGCAATGTTTCAGAACAGGGTCTTGTCTTAAAATACCCCAATTTATCTGTAGAATCCTTTGAATGTCAAAGGCTTTAGTGTTGTACTTAGTACAGAATCTGACTTGGCTGGTGTATTTGTTGTTTGCCTCCCCTTTGTTATGTCTGGTGTGTGTAGAGAGGTTGTAATTTGTTGGGGGGGGGTAATCTTCCCCGTACTGTGCCCAGTACTTGAGATAGGCTTCATCTACATGGGCCTGACTGTACCCTTTCTCCAAGAATCTGGTTCTCAGGACGGAGCTCTGTTCTTCGTAATCCGTTTTGGTAGTACAGGTTCTCCTTAGTCGACAATTTTGTCCAAAGGGGACATTGTGCATCCATCTGGGGGGATGGTGGCTATTGGCATGTAGGTATGAATTACCCGCACTGGGCTTAAAGTGTGTTTTTGAGCGGATGTTTCCGTCCATGTCGGCCCATAATTCTAGATCTAAAAAGACCAAATGCTAGAAAAAAATGTTTTTACAATAATGCATTAGGCTGGTGCTCCCTCTGTATTTCTTTGCATCCAGTGACATTGGACTACCCTGGTCTGTTGAGGGCAGCAATGAGTGCATTTTTTAGGTTATCCGTAATGTTACCACAACCCTAGCCGAGTCCATCCCGAAGTGCCTGAGTACAGAGTTTGCTGTGTTCATTGTTCGAGTTCGTTGTGTATTGCGGGCTCCAGCTGCTCTGGACCTGAGACTCTTTTCACCACATGAACTTTGTACCAGTAGACACATTTTTTTTAGCTTTATAATGGTGTTATCAATTGAAGAATGCTAACTAAGGCGTATGTCCTTGACTAGAGGGTTCACAAACAGCATTGATTGATGAGTCTCCCATAGAGAAGAATGATGTTCCAACATCCAGCTTGGCTTCCCGTACTAGAGAGGATAAGATTATTTGTTTTACAAATTGAAGCATATTCTAGAAAAAAAGATGGCACAATGATGGGATATATTGCTGCTGGAGCTGAGATGTGAAGGTGCAGGAATCGTTGTGATCTGAGATGTGAACGTGCAGGAATTGGAGCTGATCTGAGATGTGAAGGTATAGGAATTGGGGCTGATCTGCTGTATGAAGCTGCAGGAATTGGGGTGATCTGAAATGTGAAGGTGCAGGAATTGGGGTGATCTGTGATGTGAAGGTGCAGGAATTGGGGTGATCTGAGGCGTGAAGGTTCAGGAATTGGAGCTGATCTGAGATATGTAGGTGCAGGAATTGGGGCTGATCTGAGGTATGAAAGTGCAGGAATTGGGGTTTTCTGATGGGTGAAGGTGGAGCTGATGTAAGGTGTAAATTGCAGGAATTGGGGTGATCCGAGGTATGAAAGTGCAGGAATTGGTACTGATCTGAGATTTGAAGGTGCAGGAATTGGGATGATCTGAGGTTTAAAGGTGCAGGAATTGGACTGATCTGAGGTGTGAAGGTGCAGGAATTGGGGTGATCTGAGGCATGCAAGTACAGGAAACTGAGTTGATATGAAATCTGATGGTTCAGGAACTGGGGTAATCTAAGGGGTGAAAGTGCAGGAATTGGAGCTGATCTGAGATGTGAAGGTGCAGGAATTGGGGCTGATCTGAGGTATGAAGGTGCAGCAACTGGGGCTGATCTGATGTGTGAAGGTGCAGGAATTGGGGTGATCTGAGATGCGAAGGTGTAAAAATTGGGGCTGATCACAGGTATGAAGGTGCAGCGATTGGGGTGTTCTGATGGGTGAAGTTGCAGGAATTGGGGTGATCCAAGGTATGAAGGTGCAGGAATTGGAACTGATCTGAGATGTGAAGGTGAAGGAATTGGGGTGATCTGAAATGTGAAGGTGGAAAAATTGGGGCTGATCACAGGTATGAAGGTGCAGAAATTGGGGTGATCTGATGGGTGAAGGTGCAGGAACTGGGGTAATCTGAGGTAAGAAGGTGCAGGAATTGGGGTGATCTGAGGTTTGATGACCCAGAAATTGGCATGATCTGAGGTGTGGAGGTGCATGAACCGGGCTTGATCTGATGTGTGAAGGTGCAGGAATTGGGAATGAACTGAAGTATGAAGGAGCAGGAACTGGGCTGATCTGAGATGTGAAGGCATAGGGATTGGAGTGATGCGAGTTGTGAAAGTGCAGGAATTAAGGTTGATCTGAAATCTGATGGTGCTGATACTGGGGTGATCTGAGGTGTGTAGATGCAGGAAATGGAGTTGATCTGAAATCTGATGGTGTAGGAATTGGGGTGATCTGAGGTGTTTCGGTGCAAAGCTCAATATTTATTTCTTACTACAGTGTCTTGAAAAAAGTATTCCTACCCCTTGAGTCAATACTTTGTAGTACCACCTTTCTCTGCAGTTACAGCTGCAAGTCTTTTTGGGGATGTCTCTACCAGCTTTGCACATCTAGAGAGTGAATTTTGTGCCCATTCTTATTTGCAAAATAGCTCAAGCTCTGTCAGATTGGATGGAGGGTGTCTGAACAGCAAATTTCAAGTCTTGCCACAGATTCTCATTAGTAATTAGTTCTGAACCTTGACTGGGTCATTCTAGCATATGAATATGCTTTGATCTAAACCATTCCATTGTAGCTCTGGCTGTATGTTTAGGGTCCTGCTGGAAGGTGAACTTTCACCGCAGTCTCAAGTCTTTTGCAGACTCTTAACCGTTTTTCTTCTAAGATTGCCTTGTATTTGGCTCCATCTATCTTCCTGTCAACACTGACCAGCTTCCCTGTCCCTGCTGAAGAAAAGCATCCCCACAACATGATGCTGCCACCACCATGTTTCATGGTGGAACTAGTATGTTCATTGTGATGGGCAATGTTAGTTTTCCGCCATACATAACGTTTTGCTTTTGGGCCAAAATGTTACATTTTGGTTTCATCTGATCAGAGCACCTTCTTTCACATGTTTGCTGTGTCCCCCCAAATGGCTTCTCGCAAACTGCAAACAGAACTTCTTATGGCTTTCTTTCAACAATTTTCTTGCCACTCTTCCATAAGAGCCAGATTTGTGGAGTGCATGACTATAGTTGTCCTGTGGACAGATTCTCCCACCTGAGCTGTGGATTTCTGCAGCTCCTCCAGAGTTAGCATGGGCCTCTTGGCTGCTTCTTTGATTAATTCTCTCCTTGCTTGGCCCGTCAGTTGAGGTGGATGGCCATGTCTTGGTAGGTTTATAGTTGTGCCATACTCTTTCCATTTTCAGTTTGTGGATTGAACAGTGCTCTGTGAGATGTTCAAAGATTGGGATTTTTTTTTTTTATAACCTAACCCGTCTTTCAATTTCTCCACGACTTGATCTGTGACCTGTCTGGTGTGTTCCCTAGCCTTCGTGATGCTGTTTGTTCACTAATGTTCTCTAACAAACATCTTAGGGCTTCATAGAACAGCTGTATTTATACTATGATTAAATTAAACACAGATGGACTCTATTTACTAATTGAGTGACTTCTGAAAGCAATTTGTTCCACTAAATTTTAGTTAGGGGTATCAGAGTAAAGGGGGCTGAATAGAAATGCATGCCACACTTTTCACATATTTATTTGTAAAAAAAAGTTTGAAAAGCATTTTTTAATTTTCTTTCCACTAAACAATTATGTACCACTTTGTGTTGGTCTATCACATAAAATCCCAATAAAATACATATACATTTTTGGTTGTAACATGGCAAAATGGGTAACATTTCAAGTGGTATGAATACTTTTTCAAGGCACTAGATTATGTAAGTTATTTACAGCATTTACTATTCAAAGATTCTTTTTGAAAGTTTGAAGTTGAAATTTTTTTAATGTAGCTGGCATACTCTATCGCTTTGAAAAAAATTTTTGGCACACTGTGCTCAAAAGATTCTACACCCCTGTTATACGCCCTCCTACTATAGTTCTCTCCTACTTTCTAAAATAAAATAGCTACAGCAAGGTCACTTGATAAACACAATAAGTACAATAATATCTAATAAGATGTAAACCGTTACTTTTACCATATATTTTCACATATTACTACTATATCCAAATATTTTGTCTTGATAACCTACTGTTGTGATACTAACCTACTGTAAACCTCTGCAAACGTCTAATAAAGTAAAAAAAAAAAAAACCGTGGGGAGATTTACTAAAACTGGAGCATGCAAAGTCTAGTGAGTCTCTGCGTAGAAACCAATCCACTTCAAGATTTTATTGTCAGAGCTTAAGTGAATAAGCGGATGTTAGAATCTGGTGAAGGTGTGCATGGTAGCCAGTTAGCTTCTGAGTGCTCCAGTTTTAGTAAATCTCACCCAGTGAGTCTTTTGAAGACTTCATTTTATGTCACAAGTTTTTGGAAATTGCAGAAAGAGAAAATATTAACTTTTTTTTTTTTACACAAGATTGTCGGTTTAATAACCCGTTTCTCACACACAGTGGGCATACTTAGAATTACAGCACAAAACACATTCTACTGCTCCTCCCAAGATTGGGGGATACCACGTGTGTGTGAGACTTTTTTGTTGTTTGGACTGATTGTGTTTTTCAGAATCTTGTGCATCACTGTATCTTGTGTAGCACACAAATTAACCATTTGTTTCAAAACAAATGTACTCTAATGGTCACCTCCGTATGATTGGTCAGGCAATATAGCTTAGTGTAGCATGATGCTACGGTGATGCTATAGCAGTCCTCATTCCTATAAGCCAAGCAAGCTTAGCCTACTGGTATGTGAATGCCCTTAGGAATGCCACTGGCCAGGAAGTACAGGAGCCTGATGAAAGGACCAAAAGTATCTGTGGTTCCAGGAATTGTCTGCAGCGGATTGCTGGGATTGGTGTCTCGCATGGTATTAGACGGTATTAGATGGTATTAGTCCAGATGGGTCAGTTCAGTAAGCAGGCATAGACATGGTCAGAAAACCGGCCAGGGTCAGTGTAGGCAGAAGCAACACTTCACTGTTCTAGCAGTGATTAGAAAAACAGTTTCAGGCTGCACTGGTCTAGTGACAGTGGGACCACTACCCCCTTTAGCTGTAATGGCTGGGGGTGTACACATGCCACAGATGCAATGCTTTGCAACTGTAGCATGACCTGTAAGGGGTTACAGTTCCAGGTTGCAACCCGTTCAAGTGAATGGGGTTTCTTGTGCGGGGTCTAAGGGGTTAAAGAAGGTAATGGGGAGGAGATACAATGCCTCCTCACTACCTGACAAATACTCTCTGAAAAGATCATATTCAGAGAGCATTGAGCATGTGAATAAGTTCTTATGGTGACACTGGGACTGGTGTGGCAGTGATCAGGGACACTTGTGAATTTTTGTTATTTTTTTTGATTAACATATTGTCACCAGAGCAGTGCATTGACACCATATGTGTCCCTGTACCCCTATTTGTGACCGGCTATGTCAGAGGGACAGGTACATCTTCCCAGATTAATGCTTGTCTAGTCTGTCTCTGGATGTTTATATAGTGTCTGGGTGGGAAGTAGTTAAGGAAAAGAGGGACTTTTTTTTCTTCTTTGTAAATAGGCTTTGTGTCCTTACAGTCACTTTTACATTTTTTTGTCAATTCTGCTCATTTACGACGCAGTCGTGCGCTGGAGCGACTATGGTGCAAAACCAGATCCCAACTAGTGTTCACCCGCTATAAATCCGCCTTCTACACCTACACCCCCTCTCTCCACGCTGCCAAACAAGCCTACTTTCGGACCCTTATCAATACCCTCTCCTCCAATCCTCGCCAGCTCTTCTCTACCTTCAACTCTCTACTCTCTCTGCCCCCACCTCCACCCAGCACCTCGAGATTGCCAATCACTTCAAAAACAAGATTGACACAATTTGCAGGGACATCGCCGCTGCCCGGACCTCCTCCCCACCCATTTCCTCTCACACAGCAACCCCTTCAGCACCCCTCTTTCTTGGCCTCACCACTGTTCAGACCTCCACCCCACCTAACATCCCTCACACTGAAGCCCCCTCAACACTCCACTCCTTTGACCTTACTACCACCGAGGAGGTCACAAAGGTCTTCTCCAAAGCCTGCCTCACCACCTGCCCCCTCGACCCTGTCCCCTCACAACTCCTACGACCTCCCTCCTCCTCCATTCTACGCTCCCCCACCCACATCTTTAATCTCTCCCTCTCTTCTGGCGCATTCCGCTCCCCTCTGAAGCACACGCACATCACTCCCATACTCAAAAAGCCCTCTCTGTTTTTTTTTTTTAATTTAAATATTTATTAAATTTTTCATGTTAATTCAAAAACCCAAAAAGGGAAATAATTCTCATACAAATAGACATTTATTACATTTCTACCTTTCCCTTTCTAAAAACTCTTTTCTTTCCCGTCCCACTACCCCCCCCCTCCCGCCCCTCCTCCCCCTCTGCAGACTCTAGCCCATTCTAATCTCTTGAGGCTTATTAATTTTTTGTTAACATCCTAGTTCATATTGTCCTATATTTCTCTTTCAATCCTGCTCTTTCCCACTTTTCCCATCTCCTGAAATAAACTCTCATCCTATCTTCCTGCATATGGTATGATCTTTCCATTCTATCTATCTGGTTTACTCTATTAATCCAGTCTACCTCCTTCGGTACCTCAGCTTTCCGCCAAAACTTGGGTATCAACCCTTTCGCTGCATTCAAGAAGTACCAAATACCTGAATCTTTATATTTATTTACAGACGTCTCCACATTGTGTAGGAGGCACGTCGTTGGGTCTAACCCTATGTCAATTTCAGTTATTTCTTCAATCAACTTGACTATTATCTTCCAAAAAGCCTGGATTTTCGGACATTCCCACCATATGTGAAACACCGTGCCTATCTCTCCACATCCTCTCCAGCACATATTTGAATTTTCCCCATTCATCTTGTGCTCTACACTCGGTGTAATGTGCCATCGTGTCACACACTTATAATTAACCTCAACCTCTCTCATACTAACATTATCGTGTATCAATCTAAACATCTTTCTCTGTCTATCCTCATCAAACCCAACTCCCATATCTCTTTCCCATTTTGTCATAAAGATTAACTTTGTGTTTGTGTCTAATTCTGTGAGTATTCTATACACTTTTGAAATACCGTGCTTCCCATCCCTTCGTGTCTCTAACAACCTTTCAAACATATTCCACTCCTGTTTTATTCTCAAAGGTTTCGGTAGATTTCCAATAAAACTTTTCAATTGATGATATTTCCACTCATCTATTCTAATAAAAATGTCTCCCTTCTTCTCTATTAACTCTTTAAGTGATCTCAGTTCCCCCTCCACCAAAACATCTCTCAGTTGGGTATCCTCCTTCCTAAACCATCTCCCTGATATCTTATTCTTTCCCGGGGGAAAGTACTCAGTATTTGTGAGAGGCATTAATATTGAATTAAATTCCCATTTCATAGTTTTGTGTAAATTGTCCCATACCCTAAAAACATTTAAAGTGTAGATACTTGTGCTTTCTTTAATTCCCCTGAACTGTGGTGGAACCCATATCATCTGACTCAATCTAATGCCACTAAGATCGTTTTCAATTGTTACCCAACTTTTTCCCTTATGGTTAAATGTCCAGTCATATATTCTTGCTAAAACCACTGCTTTATAGTATCTCTTGACGTCTGGTAGACCCAATCCCCCTTTCTCTTTAGTCCTACTCAATGTTTCATATGCTATTCTAGGTTTTTTATTCTTCCATATGTATCTTGTTAACAATTTTTTCATTATCTTAAAGAAGGCTTCTGGAATTTTAATTGGTACCATTTGAAATCTATACAGTATTTTAGGCATAATTACCATTTTGACTAAGTTTATACGTCCTATCCAGGATGGATTTCCTCCTTCTAGTCTTTTTAAATCTTCCCTAATCTCATTTATCAAAGAGATATAGTTTAATCTATACAAATGCTTAGATGAGGCAGTGAGTTTTATTCCTAGGTATTTTATCTCTTTTTCTCTCCATATAAAGGGGAATTCTTTTTGTAGTTTTTCTTTTTCTTCCTTCCATAGTTAGGCTCCTCCCCCCTTCCTTGTGGGGGAGGAGCCTAACTATGGCGGTGTAGGAGAGCGTGGTGTGGAAGCTCTCCGTCCTTTCCCACCGCCTCGGATACAGATACTGGAGAACAGAGACCGTGGCGACCTACCAGAGTATGGTGGGTTACGTGCTGAAGCCGTGGTCCCGGGCACTATGAATAGGAAGTGAACTGTGCTGTCGGACTGAAGACAGGCTGGAGACTCGTCCCAGGGGAGAGAGAGCAGGGTTGCCGAGGAAACGAGGAGGCTCGGCTTGCCCACGTGTCAGCCGCAGAGAATTACTGGGTAGGGGAAATGCCGGCTGGTGTTTAGAGCTGAGAGGAGAGAGGAAGATATCGGATTGCTCCCCTCCCAGTACATGAGACATTCTTATGGGAGAAGTATGCAGCAAGATGCCTCCCTCCCCCCCCTGAATGGAAGTGACTTTGTTACAGAGGAGTGAAAACAAAGAGACCCGGAGGAAACCCCCCCCCCCTCCTCCCTGAAGAGAGCTATGGAATGTGACAACTAAGGAACTTGTTAGAGCTGCAGCTGTGAAGGGTGAGTGAGAGCAGCCTGGATGGATTATTGTGATATATAAATGACTGTTTCTGTTGTCTAAAGACGAAGGAGGAGTTGTGAAAGGGGGTTTCCCTGGGGGGTCTGACGGAGAGAGAGGAGGAGATTAAAAGCAGCCTGGAAGGAATATTAAGTAGAGAACTCGAAGGAAAAAAAAAATAGGAGTCCCTGGTATATATTGTTATAAATCTTTGTGTTTCCCCTATTAAAGAAAAAAAAAAAAAAAAAAAAAAAGAACGCATAGAAGAGATGAAAAATAAAAATGTTAAAAATAGTGGCCCAAGGGGGTCTCAAACTGGCACGATAAAAAAATATACATCTCAAGGAAATGTGACCCCAGATAGATCTCAAAGCGTTGGTGAAAAATGTGAAATGGAAATGAGTACAGAAGGTAGCCCTAGACTCTCTGGGAAAAGAATATAACAGTCAGCATCTTACAGAAAAATTGGAGAGCAGAGACACGGAAAGTGAATTACAAATTCCAAACAAGAAAGAGATGGCAGATATGTTCAAGAACTTAGAAAAAACATTAAAACATGAAATGACAAGTATACAAAATGATTTGGGCCGGATGCTATCAAGGGTGGAGGAGACAGAGGAAAGAGTTAAAAGCCATGCTCAATATATTTCTGATCTGGAGAAAAGGACAATGGAAATTAAGAAAGATCAAAAAAAGCTGTTATATAGAATGGAAGTACAAGAAAACAGGGAAAGGAGAAACAACATTAGGGTGAGAGGAGTTCCGGAATTGGTAAAAGGAGAAGAAACAAGAGGCCTTATCTGTAAAATATTAAACTCCATTATGGAAAGATCAGAAACAGAAAAGATTAACCTGGAAGGTGTTTTCAGGATAGGAAAAAATCAACAAGGAAGTGGAAAAGAGAAACCAAGAGATATAATAGTCCAATTTCAGAAATGGGAGGATAAAGAAGAAGTATGGAGAAAGACCAAGGGAAGATCAAGTATTAATTATGGAGAAAAGAATATACAGATTTTTGCAGACTTAACACCAGAGACATTGTGGAGGAGAAGAACTTTAAAACCCCTGTTAGAACAGATGATAAAGCAAAAGGTGCACTATAGATGGGGTACGCCGGAGTGCCTAATTGGATGGAAGAATGGAGTTACAGCTCAATTGAGATTTCCTGAGGACTTAAGGAACTTCTGTGATAGACTTGAATTACAAAGGATGGAAGTCCCTGGTTGGGAGGTGGAAGAAGGGGGTCTGGGAGGTGGAGAGAGAGAGGAGTGGCAGTTTGCTAGAAGAGGGAGGTAGAGAATTGAGGGAGGGCGCTGGGAGGGAGGGGGAGGAGAGGGAGAGAGAGGGGAAGTTTATTTATTTATTTAATTATTTATTTATTTATTTTTTTTATTATTTATTTAATAATTTTTTTTTTTTTTTTTTTTTTTCTCCTCCTCTCCTCTTCTCCCGCTTGACGCCACCCTCTCTCTCTCTCTTTTCTCCTTCGGGACCTTAAGAAAGGTGGAACATCTTGAATTGATGATGGAAATACTTTTGGGGTATCTGAGGTGGTGGGAGGTGTGGGGATCTGTCCATGGTTGGAGTTCAACCCCAAGGAGGTAATCTATGGTGGGTTTGACCCCACAAAAGATATATAGGCAAAATGTAAGCCTAAAGGATGGGAAGGGTGGGAGGGAGGGGAGAAGTGGACGGGGGGGTGGAGGGATGGGGGAGGGAAGTGGGGGTGGAGGGATGGGGGAGGGAAGTGGGGGGGGAGGGGGGAGGGGATGAGAGTTGGGTGGGAGAGAGGGAGGGGAGGAGGTATTGGGTCAATACTCTGCATGACAGAAGGGATAAAGAGGAAGAGGCAATTTGGAAGAGAGATGGAGTTAATTGGGAATGATGGAAGAAATACAGTTTATAACCTATAATGTGAACGGGCTGAGTTGTCCAGGGAAGAGATTTAGGTTGTTTAATGAGTTACATCATAGGGCTGCGTCAGTGGTGTTTTTACAGGAGACGCATTTTGAGATTGAGGCAAACGTGAAATTGAGATCCAAATACTATCCAACATGGTACTATGCAGATTCTCCAATTAAAAGAGCAAAAGGGGTTGCAATAGGTTTGGCAAAGAATATGAGATTTGAGCTGGAGGATAGAAGAACCGACCCGGAGGGGAGGTTTTTATTCTTAAAAGGTAGACTACAGGGGATTGAGTGTACTTTAGCCAATATATACTGCCCCAACAAAAACTCGGAGATGTATATGAAGGGTCTGTTGAAAAAATTAATGGAATTTAAAAAAGGGCGCTTGATAGTAGCTGGAGACCTAAATTTCTGTATGGACCCACAAAAGGATAATACCTCTTCCGTGCAAAGAGAGGGGAGTAGGTCTCTGAGAGCCTTGAAAAAAGTGATGCATGAGTGCCAACTAGTGGATACCTGGAGAATAACGCACATGAAAGACAGAGACTATACCTTCTTCTCTAATGCACATGAGATATACTCGAGATTAGATTACATCTTAATAAACCACCAACTTATAGATCATCTGGTAAAAATTGACATAGAGACAAGGACGTTCTCGGATCATGCTCCGGTCGTGATGAAGATGGGATGGGGAAGAAGATGGACTGGAGGATTAGGGTGGAGGTTAAATGAGGTTCTTCTTCTGGATGAGGATGTAGTTCAGAAAATCGAGAAAGAGATTAAGGTATACTTTAAGGAGAATGAAACAGAGGAAGTATCGATAGCTACAGTCTGGGAAAGTCACAAGGTATTCATAAGAGGAATCTTGATTGCGGCAGGAGCAAGGAAGAAAAAGGAAAGAAGAGAGAGGGTCAGTGGGCTCTTAAAAGAAATATTGGACTTGGAGCAGATCCATAAGAAGAAAATAACAAAAGATACGAGACAGAAGTTAATGGATAAAAAAGATGAGCTAGAGAGGTTGATGGATGAGGAGAAGAGAAGAGTATACAACAGGGTTTTGAACGAGAGATATAGATGGGGAGACAGACCAGGAAGATATCTAATGAGAGCTCTGAATAAAAAGAAAAATAGGAACTATATAGAAAAGATAAAAAGTTCAGAGGGGGAGTTGGTCCACTCAAATAAAGAGATTATTAAAGTGTTTACGGAGTATTACAAAAAGTTATATAATATTAGCCCCCAAGGCCATCTAAAAGAAGCCCAAGAGGGAATTAATGAAAAAAAGATGACATACTTAAAAAATGCGGGATTACCAAAACTAAGTGAAGCACAGTTGAACTCTTTAGATGCAGAAATTTCCCAGGAAGAAATTAAAATAGCATTAAGAAGCACAGGAGGGGGAAAAAGTCCAGGCCCGGATGGCTATACAGTTAAGTACTATAAGACATTTAGTGAAGTACTGTTACCCAAGTTGGAGAAATATATGAATGCTCTGGGAGGTGGGATGGAAGTGAGGAGAGAATCCCTACAGGCCCATGTAGTACTTATTCACAAGGAGGGGAAAGACCCATCTCAGTGCTCCAGCTATAGACCTATCTCATTATTGAACACAGACACTAAACTGTATGCAAAGGTGTTAGCAAACAGGCTGAGAGATCTGATGCCTGAATGGATCCATGGAGACCAGGTGGGCTTTGTACCGGGGAGAGAAGGTAGAGATAACGGCTTGAGAACCCTGATGCTTATTCAGAAAAGTAGAAGAGGGAAAGTCCCGGTGGTTCTCTTGTCAATTGATGCAGAGAAGGCATTTGATAGAGTGGACTGGGGCTTTATGATGGACAACTTAAAAGTGCTGGGGATAGGTGATAGAATGCGAGAGTGGATAAGTAAATTATATAGGGAGCCTACTGCAATCATCACGGTAAATGGGGAGAGATCAGAACCCATTGGAATGTCTAATGGTACAAGACAGGGCTGTCCTCTGTCCCCTCTGCTATATGTATTGTCACTTGAACCTCTGTTGTCAATAATAAGAAATAGTGGATCGGTAAAGGGAATTCAGATAGAATCCATAGAACATAGAGTAGCGGCTTTCGCGGACGACCTATTGTTCTACGTGGGGAATCCCCGAATAACTCTCCCAAATATAATGAAGATTCTGAAGGAGTACGGTGAACTATCAAATTTAAAAATTAATCCAACGAAAACAGAGATCCTGAATATTAATATATTAAAGGAACAAAAAGCCCTCTCTGGACCCCTCTGACCCGAACAACCTTAAACCCATCTCCCTGCTGCCATTTACATCCAAACTCCTTGAGTGCTTAGTCTATAATCACCTAAGCTCCCACCTCAACGACAACAACCTCCTCGACCCCCTACAGTCCGGCTTCTATCCCCTACACTCCACCGAAGCGGTCTTACTTAAACTCACCAACAACCTGCTAACCGCCAAAGCTAATGGCCTCTATTCAGTGATCCTACTCCTCGACCTCTGTGTCTTTCGACACAGTCGACCACCCCCTCCTCAAAAAACTACACTCCCTTGGCCTCAGAGCCTCCGCTCTCTCCTGGCTCTCATCCTACCTATCACAACGCTCCTTTAGCGTTACCTATAACGCTACCACCTCACCCCCCCCTCTCTGTCGGGGTCCCTCAAGGCTCTGTCCTCTGGCCCCTTCTCCATCTACACCTCCTCCCTTGGCCAACTGATACACTCTCACGGCTTCAACTACCACCTCTATGCCGACGACACACAAATCTATTTCTCGACCCCTCGCCTCACCCCCTCAGTCTCCACCCAAATCACTAGCTTGCTGAACGACATATCAGATTGGATGTCGCTCCAGTTCCTTAAACTGAACCTCTCCAAAACCGAGCTCCTAGTTTTCCCCCCAGCCCGCGCACCCCCCCCCCCCCCACTGACTTCTCCATCACGTCCAACAATGCCACCATCATGCCCACCCCGCAAGCCAAAGTACTTGGTGTCATTCTTGACTCCAATCTATCCTTCCTACCCCAAGTCCAATCACTAACAAACTCATGCAGACTCCACCTCCGCAACATCACCAAAATACGCCCATTCCTTACCCCAGAAATCACTAAACAACTCATCCACTCCCTCATCATATCACGACTCGATTACTGCAACTCCCTCCTCACTGGCCTCCCTCACCGCAGACTATCCCCGCTTCAGTCAATCCTGAATACGGCAGCCAGACTCATCCACCTTACCAACCACTCCGTTTCCGCCACCCCCCTCTGCCAATCCCTCCACTGGCTTCCGATTGCCCAACAGATCAAATTCAAAATGCTTACACTGACGTACAAAGCTATCCATAATCCTGCCCCAAATTACATCACCGACCTGATATCCAAATACCACCCAACACGTACTCTTCGCTCCTTACAAGACCACCTACTCTCCAGTTCCCTGGTCTCCTCGTCCCATGCCTGCCTCCAGGACTTCTCCAGGGCATCGCCCATCCTCTGGAACTCCCTACCCCAATCCATCAGACTATCACCAACTCTCCTCTCCTTTAGGCGCACCCTGAAAACCCACCTCTTCTTGGAAGCCTACCCCACCCCCTTCTAATTGCCGATCTCCTCCACTCTTCCTACCACTCCATCCCCCACAGCTTTTCCTCCTGTACCACTATCCCCTCCCTCCTAGATTGTAAGCTCCAAGGAGCAAGGCCCTTGAACCCCTCGTGTTTCGCACTGTATTGTTGTTGTACTGTCTCATTTATTGTCTCCAATTGTAATGTACAGCGCTAAGCGAACTGTTGGCGCTTTATAAATACTGTATAATAATAATAATTTATTTTAACTTAGATTCCTTTGTCCAAGTTCTTCATGAGCAGCCGTGGCAGAGTCCAGGATGGCCAGTATCCTCTATGGCCAGATAAGGTATGTAATCCTAGAAGGCCTACCAACACCTAAAATGTTAAAACCGTATCCGTAGATTGAGTGCCTGAGAAATATCAGCGGTGACAGCGCACTGCAGGAGGACCTCCTTTTTAAGGTAAGTTTTACATAATGTGCTAGTATGTGATGCATACTAGTACAGTTAAGGAAATAAGTATTTGATCCCCTGTTTATTTTGAATGTTTGCCCACTCACAATGAAATGATCAGTCTAAAAATCGAATGGTGGGTGTATTGTAACACTGAGAGACAGAATGGGAACAAAAAATTCAAAAGAAATGCATGTCTAACAAATTATGCACTAATTTGCATGTTCATGGGGGAAGTAAGTATTTGTTCCTCTATCATTCAGCAGGATTTCTTGCTACCAGGAGTCTTTCATACAGGTAACAAGCTGAGATTAGAAGCAGTCTCTTAAAGGGAGTGCTGCTAATCTCATTTTGTTACCTGTATAAGAACAGGAGGGTTTACTGAATGAACACTTTATTGATTGAACTTGATTTATGATTGACTTTTATTTGATTCATACTTTTTAAATATTTAAATTTTATTTTTTTGTGTGTGGTATTTTTGTGTTTTTTATATGTATATTTCACCATAGTTAGCACTTGAGTTATTCAAAATATTTTAGATTTCGTTAGGTCCTCTCTCCAAGAAATTAACTTTCCTGCATCAACTCGGCTCATCCAGAGAGGCATTTTTATTCAGCTCGAGAACAGTCCAAAAGATACTTGCAATAGATTATAAAGTCCAGCTGAATATTTGTAAATATTACATCAAACAGCCCTCAGAGTCCCAATTAAGATCTTAATTGGGACTCTGAGAGCTGTTTGATGTAATATTTACAAATATTCAGCTGGACTTTATAATCTATTGCAAGTATCTTTTGGACTGTTCTCGAGCTGAATAAAATGCCTCTCTGGATGAGCCGAGTTGATGCAGGAAAGTTAATTTCTTATCGTAGAGACATTACACAATCCAGAATTTGTCCAATCTATAATATGCACCTGGATAGCTTCCATGCATGCAATAATCCATGGTATGATCTATACTTATGCATCCATATTGCTGAAATAAGCTTTATCTTAACAGCTACACTTCCCTTTATATACAGTTTACAATCCATAAGCAGAGCTGGAGGGGTTTCTGGTTGGCTGACGAAACACTTTTGATCTTAACATAAAAAGACTTTACTTGTCATTACTGTAAATAACAATTAAGGTCACTATGGTGTTTACCAGGTAAACAAGTCACCATTTCCCATGAATACCCCCTCGAGTCTACTTACCATCAATAAATACTTCTCGTATGGTCAAATCACATTCTTTATCATCTTCATGTAAACAATGCACCATTTGAATTGTACAGGTGAATCTTGAAAAATTAGAATATCGTGCAAAAGTTCATTTATTTCAGTCATGCAACTTAAAAGGTGAAACTAATATATGAGACTCATTACATGCAAAGCTAGATAGTTCAAGCCATGATTTGTCATAATCGTGATAATAAGGGCTTACAGCTCTTGAAAACCCCAAATCCAATATTGTGAAAAGGTGCAATATTCTAGGCTCAAAGTGTCCCAATCTAATCCGCTAATTAAGCCATAACACCTGCAAAGGGTTCCTGAGCCTTTAAATGGTCTCTCTGTCTGGTTCAGTATGAATCACAATCATGGGAAAGATTGCTGACCTGACAGTTGTGCAGAAAACCATCATTGACACCCTCCAAAGGGAGGGAAAGCCTCAAAAGCTAATTGCAAAAGAAGTTGGATGTTCCCAAAGTGCTGTATCAAAGCACATTAATAGAAAGTTGTGTGGAAGAAAAAGGTGCACAAGCAGCAAGGATGACTGCAGCCTGAAGAGGATTGTCAGGAAAAGGCCATTCAAATGTCTTGGGGACTTTCACAAGGAGTGGACTGGGGCTGGAGTCAGTGTATCAAGAGCTACCACACACAGACAGATCCTGGACATGGGCGTCAAATGTCGTATTCCTCTTGTCAAGCTGCTCCTGAACAACAAACAACGTCAGAAGCGTCTTACCTGGGCTAAAGAAAAACAGACCTGGTCTGTTGCTCAGTGGTCCAAAGTCCTCTTTTCTGATGAGAGCAACCTTTGCATCTCATTTGGAAACCAAGGACCCATAGTATGGAGAAAGAATGGAGAGGCACACATTGCAAGATGCTTGAAGTCCAGTGTGAAGTTTCCACAGTCTGTGTTGATTTGGGGAGCCATGTCATCTGTTGGTGTTTGTCCACTGTGCTTCATTAAGTCCAGGGCCAACGCAGCCGTCTACCAGGAGATTTTTGAGCACCTCATGCTTCCTTCTGTAGACGAGCTTTATGGGGATGCTGACTTCATTTTCCAGCAGGACTTGGCACCTGCCCACACGGTCAAAAGCACCAAAACCTGGTTCAATGAACGTGGGATTCCTGTGCTTGATTGGCCAGCAAACTCTCTTGACCTGAACCCCATAGAGAAGCTATGGGGCCTTGCCAAGAGAAAGATGAGAGACATGAGACCGAACAATACAGAAGAGCTGAAGGCCGCTATTGAAGCATCCTGGTCTTCCATAACACCTCAGCAGTGCCACAGGCTGATAGCTTCCATGCCGTGCCGCATTGAGGCAGTAATTGCAGCAAAAGGGGCCCAAACCAAGTAATAAGTACATATGCATGCTTATACTTTTCAGAGGTCCGATATTGTTCTATGTACAATCCTTGTTTTATTGATTGCATGTAATATTCTAATTTTCTGAGATTGTGGATTTGGGGTTTTAATGAGCTGTAAGCCATACCCATCACAATTATGATAAATCACAGCTTGAACTATCTTGCTTTGCATGTAATGAGTCTATCTCATATATTAGTTTCACCTTTTAAGTTGCATTACTGAAATAAATTAACTTTTGCAAGATATTCTAATTTTTCGAGTTTCACCTGTATATTGTATATACACTGCAAAAAATTAAAGGAACACTTTTTAATCAGAGGATAGCATCAAGTCAATTAAACTCCTGGGATATTGATCTGGTCAGTTAAGTGATGTAAACGTACAATATATATATGTAAAGTGCTGCGTAAATTGACAGCGCTATAGAAGTACCTTAAATAAATAAATAGCAGAGGGGGTTGTTATTCAGTCTCAGCTGCGTTGTTTTTAATTAAATTAACAGGTGCACTGGATGGGCAACAATGAGACAACCACCAGAACAGGAATGGTTTTACAGGTGGAGGCCACTGACTTTTTTTTCCCTACTCATCTTTTCTGACTCTTTTTTTTGTTTTTTGTTTTTGTTTTTTTTTACTAGCCTTTCATTTGGCTATGGTCAGTGTCACTACTGGTAGCATGAGGTGACACCTGGACCCTTCAGAGGTTGCACGGGCAGTCCAACTCCTCCAAGATGGCACATCAATACATGCCATTGCCAGGAGCTTTGTGGTGTCTCCCAGCACAGTCTCAAGAGCATGAAGGAGATTCCAAGAGACAGGCAGTTACTCTAGGAGAGCTGGAAAGGGCTAGAAGGTCCTTAACCCCATCAGCAGGACTGGTATATGCTCCTTTGTGCAAGGAGGAACAGAATGAGCACTGCCAGAGGCCCTAAAAAATTACCTCCAGCAGGCCACTGGTGTGAATATGACCAAACAATCAGAAACAGACTTCATGCGAGTGGCCTGAGAGCCCAACGTCCTCTAGTGGGCCCTGTTCTCACTGCCCGGCACCATAGAGCTCAATTGGCATTTTCCATCGAACACTAGAATTGGCAGGTCCTCCACTGGCACCCTGTGCTTTTCACAGATGAAAGCAGGTTCACCATGAGCACATGTAACAGATGTGAAAGGGTCTGGAGAATGTTATGCTGCCTGTAACATCATTCAGCATGAATTTTAGGTGGTGGGTCAGTGATGGTCTGGAGAGACATATTCATGAAGGGACGCACAGACCTCTGCAGGCTAGACAATGGCACCCTGACTTCTATTGGGTATGGAGATGAAATCCTTGGACCCAGTGTCAGACCCTATGCTTGTGCAGTGGGTACAGAGTTCCTCATGGTGCACGACAATGCCCGGCCTCGTGGTGAGAGTATGCAGGCAGTTCCTGGAGGATGAAGAAATTGATACCATTGAATGGTCCCCATGCTTGCCTGACCTAAATCTAATAGAACACATCTGGGATATCATGTTTCGGTCCATCCAACTCCGCCAGGTTGCACCTCAGATTGTCCAGGAGCTCAGTGATGCCCTGGTCCAGATCTGGGAGGAAATACCTCAGGACACCATCCATTGTCTCCTTAGGAGCATGCCCCAAAGTTGTCAGGCATAAATACAAGCACGTGGGGGCCATACAAACTACTGAGTATCATTTTGAGTTGCTACAATGAAATTTCAGCAAAATGGACTAGCCTGCTGCATCATTTTTCACTTTGATTTTCGGGGTGTTTTTTAATTCAGTTCTCTCTAGGTTGATAATTTTCATTTCCATCAAACTATGGGGCATACTTATGTTCCTAACACATTACCCAGTCCATATCAGTATAGATATCCAGCATGATATTTTTCCCCATTGAGATCTTATGTGTTTTACAAAGTGTTCTTTTATTTTTTTTTTAGCAGTGTATTACACACAATATACTACAGCACTCTGCTGCATATGAAAATCATCATGCAATTGTAACTCAACAACCTGTGAACCGGGTCGGGTATGCCTGACATTAGCAGGGACCTCTACTCCATCGTCTGAGTTATTTGTCAGGGTGCCACTGCTCTCTACGGGTTTGTATTCTGAGCCTGATTCTGTCAGTGAGGTTTTCCCTTCGCTCTCATCTGGCATACTCATAATCCTGTAGGCCTCTTCACAGGAGTACCTTTCATTGGATATTTTGGCCACTAAACTTATGCGACTCACCTGGCTGTCGGGGACTGCTTGAACCGCTACAAAAAATGTACCTGCTAGTGCTAGCAGAGATCAGGCCTGATCTTGCTAACCCTGCTGTTTTGTGTGTAATGTATCAAGTGACAGTGATCTACTTAACACTGTACTTTCTGGGGGAGAAGTGGGGGGGTAAGCATAGAGTCTAAACACAGGTTCTGGGGCTGATCCGGCTGATGCTGTGTTTTTGGTGGACACTATACTATTGTGAACGCTGGTATAGTTCTGATCTGATAAAAGATATTGAGCTGTTCAGACACTATACTAGCAGGAGGATTATTGTGCAATATGAGCATGTTCCTGGCAATCAAAGGGTTAAATGTGATGACTGATGTAGTGGCGGACAATCTGATGCTATCTGAGAGGGATACTAACTGACACTAATGTTATCTGAAGTTGCCAGTGACAATAATACAGTGATCAGTAAAACAAAATCTGTACACTGTGTGACAGGATGAGACTTTGTCAATGTGAAATTAGTCCGTTATAGGACACAGGATGTGCACATTGGCTGAGTGCAGGACTACAGAGTATAGCTGTTGAGTGGGAGAAAAGTGCTTTTGGAGCATTCTCTAGGTTTTGGTATTCCTGGAAGGGGCTCTGTAGTTTGGAGGTCCCATAGTGTCTTGGGTGGGATGTAATCTCCAACCCAGTGTCCGGGTTTTGTGAAGGAATAGCAGGGTGTGTGCCCAGGTGCACACATACCTTATAATGGAGGTTTAGGATTACCTCATGGCTTCATCCAAGAGAGACAGGAGGTCTCCTACAGGAGTAAGAGAGGCTGCAGGTGGCAGCCGGAGTATGAAGGTCTGCAAGAGATAGTTAACAACCTGAGAAGCTGTGTGCATCTGAGTTAAGGGCCTGCAAACTTGGCTAGAGCAGTTGTGTGCGGGTATGAGCTGTGTGCCTGAAAGAGCTGGTGGTCAGAAGGACCACTAACTATAGTAGCAGTGCTGCTGAAGAGTAGCCAGGTGGGCTAGTATTTTCATTTGGACTGTGTGTATTTTACTGGAGAAGAACCCCTGTGTGGGAAACCTCATGCTGGACTTTTGTTTTGCCTTTCCTTTTAATAAAAGTGGGCTACCAAGCCCTGAAAATAGTTCCTGACTGGCGTGAACTCACTTGAAAATATAAAAATGACACTGGTGATCGGGCAGTGAAAGGGTTAACTGGGGGGCATTCAAATGTGACCTAGCTTTGCTTTTACGGGTCAGTGTGCTGTTTTTACTCACGTGGATCTGCTTTCTTCTCTCTCTGGAACTGAATGTGCTCCAGGGAGAGAAGATTGCATCATTTCCTGTGCCTGTGTAATGTAAACACAGGCACAGGAAGTACTTTGATTTGGTACAGCCGAGCACTATATCCTCTCTTATTCGGTACAGCAGGTCCATCATTGGCCCGAATCTGCTGAGTGATCAGTGCTGTACCGATCACAGCACTGGCGGGCACACAGATCACGTTTATATACTTGATTTTGCGCAGAAAGTAACTGGTTAAACTAGCTAACACAGATGATTGCAATGATGCTCTTAACCACATGCCGCCCAGCCACTGTATAAATACAGCGGCAGGGCGGCACGGCTGGGCAAAACCATGTTTTAAAACGTGTGTTTTGTAAACAGGTAGAGGGCACGCATGAGGCGCGCTGCCACCCTACCTGTCCTGCCGATCACAGCCGCGGATGTCAATCGCTGGGTTACAGCCTATCATTACCGACTATGTCCCGGCAATCGGCGGCAATCGCTGACAGAGAGCACAGCTGCAGTAGCTGTGCTTTCTGTCAGTTCCCTGACCGTTCCAAGACAAGCTGATCACAACAGAAGAGTTTCTCTCTCCCGATCAGCGGTGTTCCCTGCAGTACACACCCCCGCCCCCTAGTAAAACACTGCCCTCACACAGTTAACCCTTTCACTGAAAAACTTAACCCCTTCCTCCCCAGTGCCATTAGTACAGTGTCGTCAGTATTTTTTTTTTTTTTTGCACTGATCACTGTATTGGTGTCAGTGGGGATGTCAGTGACCCCAAGTCAGTACCCCCCAATGTCAGAATGTCCGCCGCAGTCCCGCCATAAGTCGCTGATCGCCGCCATAAGTCACTGATCGCCACCATAAGTCATTGATTGCCGCCATTATTAGTATAAAAAAAAACTAAAAATCCCAGTATCTTTCCCACCATTTGTAAACGCTATAACTTTCACGTAAACCAATTAATTTACACGTATTGGGTTTTTTTTATAGCAGACATGTCGCAGAATGCATTTTGGCAGAAATTTATGACTAAATTTGATTTTTAAATTTTTTTTTACTGGACATGTTTTATAGCAAAAAGTCCAAAATATTGTTTTTTTTCCCTCAAAATTGTCAGCCTTTTCTTTTATAGCGCAAAAATAAAAACCACACAGGCAATCAAATACCACCGAAAGAAAGCTCAATTTGTGGGGAAAAAAAGGATGTAAATTTCATTTACAGTGGGGCAAAAAAGTGTTTAGTCAGCCACCAATTGTGCAAGTTCTCCCACTTAAAAAGATGAGAGAGGTCTGTAATTGGCATCATAGGTAGACCTCAACTATGAGAGACAAAATGAGAAAAAAAAAACAGACAATCACATTGGCTGATTTGGAAAGAATTTATTTGCAAATTATGGTGGAAAATAAGTAATTGGTCAATATCAAAAGTTCATCTCAATACTTTGTTATATATCCTTTGTTGGCAATGACAGAGGTCAAACGTTTCCTGTAAGTCTTCACAAGGTTGGCACACACTGTTGCTGGTATGTTGGCCCATTCCACAATGACGATCTCCTCTAGAGCAGTGATGTTTTGGGGCTGTCGCTGGGCAACACGGACTTTCAACTCCCTCCAAAGGTTTTCTATGGGGTTGAGATTTGGAGACTGGCTAGGCCACTCCAGGACCTTGAAATGCTTCTTACGAAGCCACTCCTTCGTTGCCCGGGTGGTATGTTTGGGATCATTGTCATGTTGGAAGACCCAGCCACGTTTCATCTTCAATGCCCTTGCTGATGGAAGGAGGTTTGCACTCAAAATCTCACGATACATGGCCCCATTCATTCTGTCCTGTACATGGATCAGTGGTCCTGGTCCCTTTGCGGAGAAACAGCCCCAAAGCATGATGTTGCCACTCCCATGCTTCACAGTAGGTATGGTGTTCTTTGGATGCAACTCAGCATTCTCTCTCCTCCAAACACGACGAGTTGTGTTTCTACCAAACAGTTCTATTTTGGTTTCATCTGACCATATGACATTCTCCCAATCCTCTTGGATCATCCAAATGTTCTCTAGCAAACTTCAGACGGGCCCGGACATGTACTGGCTTAAGCAGGGGGACACAGCTGGCACTGCAGGATCTGAGTCCCTGGCGGCGTAGTGTGTTACTGATGGTATCCTTTGTTACGTTGGTCCCAGCTCTCTGCAGGTCATTCACTAGGTTCCCCCTTGTGGTCCTGGGATTTTTGCTCACCGTTCTTGTGATCATTTTGGCCCCACTGGGTGAGATCTTGCGTGGAGCCCCAGATCGAGGGAGATTATCAGTGGTCTTGTATGTCTTCCATTTTCTAATTATTGCTCCCACAGTTGATTTGTTCACACCAAGCTGCTTGCCTATTGCAGATTCAGTCTTCCCAGCCTGGAGCAGGTCTACAATTTTGTTTCTGGTGTCCTTTGACAGCTCTTTGGTCTTCACCATAGTGGAGTTTGGAGTGTGACTGTTTGAGGTAGTGGACAGGTGTCTTTTATAGTGTAACAAATTCAAACAGGTGCCATTGATACAGGTAATGAGTGCAGGACAGAGGAGCCTCTTAAAGAAGAAGGTACAAGTCTGTGAGAGCCAGAAATCTTGCTTGTTTGTAGGTGACCAAATACTTATTTTCCACCATAATTTGCAAATAAATTCTTTCCAAATAAGCCAATGTGATTGTCTGGATTTTTTTTCTCATTTTGTCTCTCATAGTTGAGGTCTACCTATGATACCAATTACAGGCCTCTCTCATCTTCCTAAGTGGGAGAACTTGCACAATTGGTGGCTGACTAAATACTTTTTTGCCCCACTGTATGTACCGTATTGCATGACCGCACAATTGTCCGTTAAACTAGCGCAGCGCTGTATAGCAAAAAAATGGCGTAAATTGCAGTATCTATACCATAGTTTGTAGACGCTATAACTTTCACACAAAGCAATCAATATACACTTATTGGGATTTTTTTTACCAAAAACGTAGCAGAATACATTTTGGCCTAAATTTATAACCAACTTTGAGTTTACTATATATTTTTTATAGCTGAAAGTAAAAAATATTGTTTTTCTTCAAAATTTTTGGCCTTTTTTTGTTTATAGCGTGAAAAATAAAAAGCGCACAGGTGATCAAATACCACAGAAAGAAAGCTCTATTTGTGTGAAAAAAAGGACGTAAATTTCGTTTGGGTGCAGCATTGCATGACTGCGCAATTATCAGTTGAGTTAGTGCAGCGCCGAGTAGCAAAAAGAGGCCTGGTCATTAATGGGGCTAAATCCTCTGGAGGTCAAGTGGTTAAAGACATTAGCATCTCCTTAAGCATTTTATCAGATACAGGTTGCCCGGATGTGGAAAATGTTGCAATTGCATTAGGGCAATGAGAATCCATATGTTGTGTAGTTGCTTCTGATCTTGTCCCCTGACCGCTGTCTCCTTCCCCTGCTCCCCTGGGGTCCCTCCAAGGTTTAGTTTTAACTGGGCTGCATATTTCTGGAGATGAAGAGCCAGTGGTCTGTGGATCTGCACCAGAGGAGGAAGCCGCTCACTTGGGCAATGGAAAAATCAGCAGCCACTAGAGGTCCGGCAGTGGTGCCTGAGTCCCTCTGCCATCTTTTTGTAGTCCTCTGTGAGCAGCTGTCATTTTGAGATACTGGATTTGTTCCTTGCGGCCTCTCGATATACTGGTACAGTTGGCAAGGCATCTGGGGTGTGATATAGCTGGGATCAGAGGAGCCGTAGATGTGGTTTTCCCTGGTGTTAAGAGTGGAGTCAACGGTCGCCACGCCCCCCCCCCCATAACATTATGTTTTATGTTGTACCAAACAATTGGGCAATTGTTTGTGGGGTTTTTTGTGCACAATGTTACAATTCAAAAACATTTTTTTTTCCAAAAATATGCTTTTGAAAAACCGTTGCGCAAATACTGTGTGACATACAAAATAGTAACATCATTTTGTTCTCTGGGACCTCTGCTTAAAAAAAAAAAATGTTTTCAGGTTCAAAGTAATTTTCTAGCAAAAATTACTGATTTTTACATGTAAATAAAAAAGTGTCTTCAAGTGCTTAGAAGAGCAGGTAGTGTGTGGCAAAAGCTTTAATGTTGGGCATAAAATGCAAGGACAGTTTAAACATCTCCCAAATGACCCCTTTTTGGAAAGTAGACACCCTAAAGTATTTGAGTGCATGCAAGATTTTATTTGCCACAAGTTTTTGGAAAATGACAAAGTTTTTTTTTTTTTTGGTATTTTTTCTTTTGTCACTCCAGTTGTGCCAGGACAAAGCTATCCGGCACCCAGGGCGCAGATGGGACTGGGGCTCCCCCTCCCAGGTGAAGGGTGCAGGACTAATTGCAATGCTTGTCCGAAAAGGCTCAATTCACACCTTTGCAGATGTGATGGAGTATGTGTTTTTGCACAGCACTTATAGGGCAGTCTGTTCATTTCAATGGGCTGCCCTACGTGTGAAGAATGCACAAAAGAACATTTTTAAAAACCACACTGCACTAAACATGGTACTTTATCATGAATTTTGCCGCAGATGACAGAGCGCAAAAGCAAGGTGTATGTTGTGACATTAATGTTGCCAATGCACACCTGTAAAAGGGCTGTTTGAGTTTGTGTAATGCAGGAATGCACACAATTTTTTGCACTCATTCTTGCAATGCACAAAAGTTTACCTAGGGAAGAGGGAATTAATTCAAATTTAAAGAAGCCTGGTTGCTAAAATTTGCTGAGTTACGAGTTTCTCTAATAAAACATTACAGTAGGTAAATCACATCACATTTCAAGTAAAAGAAAAAAAAAAATCGCTTAACACCAGGTGTTCCCCATCAGAGTCCCCCTTTACATCAACTGTCCCCATCAGATTTCCTCTTTACATAAGCTGTCTGATCAGATTCCTCCCTTTACATTACATAAGGTGTCCCAATGAGAGTTCCCCCTTTACGACAGGTGTTCGAATCTGAGTGCCTACTTAAATCCGTGTGCCTTCATATATCCGCTGCCCAATCACAGTGTCCCCTAACATCAGTTGTATCCCTTTCTTCTTCCTCTCTCCAGTCATGTGACAAGTCACATGACGGGGAGAGAGGAAAGACTCTCTGCTTTCACTCCTCATTGCTGCGCGGAGACTGAGATGAGTTCTTAGTCTCAGCGCTGGCTGTCTATCGCCCCCTGCAGGCTGGAGCGAGACAAAAGCCTAATCCTTCCTCCAGCAATTGTCAGCAGCTGCTCCTTGTGAAAGGAATGAAACCATGACCACTTTCAGGCTTTCAAAGGGCATTATATCATCATTTCACGTCCTGACTATCATGGTTCAGGAGGCCCTGAAATGCCAGGATAGTAGAAAACACCCCCAAATTAGCCCTTTTTGGAAAGTACACACTCCAAGGTATTTACTAAGAGTCATGACAAGTATTTTGCAGATCTCTTTTGTCGCCCTAAGTTTTTGGAAGATGAACTAAACTGTTTTTTTTTGTTTTGTTTTTTTAATTTTGTGACAAAAATGAAATCTTTTAAATACCATGCCTCTTATCAAATCCTTTGGATTGGCTATTTTCCAAAAAAGGGGTCATTTGGCGGGGGAGAGGGGGGTCTTTACTATCCTGGCATTTCTGGGCCTCCAAAACTTTGATGGGTAGTGAGGAAATGACCCAAGGAAATGAAAGCCTTTGATAGCCTAAAGGTGGTCCACAGATCTAGCAGTATACTAATCCTCAATATCTCCTGTATGTATTGAATCATCACCCCTCCAGTACTCCTGTATTTTGGGACAATACCACCAAATTTGTGCCATTGTTCCCTTAATCTCACACCCTCGCCAACATAAAGGTGATACCTTATGTGCTATGTTATATACCATCTTACAAGACATTTATAATTAATTTCAACCATGTTCATATTCACCGCCCCGTGTGTTAATTTAAATATTTTGTTTTTTTGTTGCTCATTCCGTTTTTTTCCAAGCTCCTTTTCCCATTTACCCTTGGGATTCTGCTCCAGATAATTCAGTAAAGATATTATAAATTTAAGAGGTAGTTTGTTTTTGTGTTTTGTTTAAACTAAACATATGTTCTAGGGCAGGGGTATTGAATTAAAATTCAAGGAGGTCCGGTCACTAACATTTTCTTCTCGCCGAGGTCCAAATAGGGTGTGCCCCCTTGCATTAGGTGTCGCCATCAGAGTGCAACTTTACATCATGTATTCCCATCACATCAGTTGTCCCCATCAGAGTGCCCTTTACATTAGGTATCCTCATCACATTGCCACCTTACATCAAGTATTCCTGTCAGAGTGCCCCCTTACACTCAAAGTACCCCTTTTTATCATAGTTCTCCATCAGTGTGCCCCTTTACATCATATTCCTCATCAGAGTGTCCCTTTCCACAGTATGCACCTATTTGTGCTCCCTTAACATAAAATGGGCCCGTCAATGCCCTTCACATAAAATGTGCCAGTCAGAGTGCCCCTTAACATAAAATAAGGGGATGCTGATGGGCACATTTTATGTTAAGGAGCACTCTGATAGGCACAGTTATATTAAGGGGCACTCTGATGGACCCCTTAACATTCAATGTGCCCATCAGAGTGCCCCTGTAAGACTATACCCTACCTTCAGGGCAGACAGGAGCTTGTCGGGAACCTTGCTGGATACTTGTGTACAGGCAGGGAGTGAGAGCTGGAGAGACAGTGAGCTGAAAGGGGCGGGGTGCACATGTGATGTTATGTTGCCATGATGTCCACCCTGCTCAGCGGCAGATCTGTCATTGCAGGCTGGCCGTCTGCCATTTAGTGACCGCTGTTCTAGGGGATACATATCCTCTTTCCTTAATGGTTGTGGGAACATTGCAACAAAGTGTCTGAATTAATAATACTGCCATTCATCTAATATTGAAAATATTTCCTTCTTATTTTTTAAAAGAGCATAATTCCCCTATAATTACAATATCTTTCTAATGTTTATTACTATCCTTTATCCATTTTCCCGAAATTGTGTTATTCCCAGGTGGGAAAAATTTTGTTCCCACCAATGGAATTAAAAGTGAGTTATACTTTCATCTCATCTGTTTGTGCAATGCATCCCATAGCCTCAATACATTCCGTGTCAAGGTGGTAGTTTCTTCATCCAGTGTAGGAAACGCATGTGGTATCCACATAATGCTATCTAATTGTGCCTTACTTAATGTATTCTCTATTTTTACCCAACTTCTCCCCCATGAATTATATATCCAACCCCTATTCGTGACATTAACACTGAGGCATAATATCCCCTAAAATCTGGGATATTTAGTCCCCCTCTTAGTTTACGATTACTCAAAATTTCGTATTTAACGCTTGGGTTTTTTTTTTATTGGCCCATACATATGAGTATCTTTTTTTTTTTTTTGGTCCCAAAAAAAGACCCTGGTAGTTGTACTGGAAGCATATTTTACATTACTTTTTGTACTATAATCTTCTCATGTTTATGACACCTATCCAGGACACCCTTCCCCTTGAAATTCTCAATTCGTCCTTAATTTCATTTATTAGTGGGATATAATTTGCCTTATATAGTTTTTTTTGAGATGGGGTTAATTTTATTACCAAGTATTTTAATTCTTTTTCCTTCCATGTAAAAGGGAATTCTTTTTGAAGAGTTTCTCGTTTTTTTGGGGTTTTTTTAAAACGTTAATTATATTTAATATCTAAGATTTGGCAGGGTTAATTTTCAGATTTGATAGCTTTCCTTAACCACTTGCCGTCTGCCTGCTGTTTATAAACGGCAGGACAGTGGCAGTGCAGGGGCAGGTTGCCATTCATAAACAGCACCCTCCTTTTCTAGCTGTGCGCGCTCCCTGGGAGCGCGCAGCACCGCGATCCGGTGCCCGCTGTGTCCTCCGGAAACACCGATCGCCGGACGGGACCTCTGTACGAGGTCCCGATCATGTGATCACTGATTGGCCAATCAGTGATCACATGCAAAGTAGTACGCAAGATGTCACTTGTGACATCATTGCTTACTACGTGTGAAATCTGTGAATGATCACAGAGGTCACATGGTACAAGGCTATTCACAACAGCCTTGTACCATGTGACAAGCTGTGACCAATCACAGCTCACTCAGTACATCTCAATGACTGCAAGAATGCAGACAGAGAGAGAGAGAAATGATTGCTTTTATATCCTATATGGGTGTAAAAGCAATCAGTGTAAAAAAAAAAAAAAAAATCTTCATCACCCCCCATGGTCACCATGGTGACACTGTACTGCTAGGGTGACAGTATGTAAAAAAAATAAATAAATAATAATATAAAAATGTAAACAAATTGTTTAAAAATTATAATTTTTGGTTTTAAACTAATTTGGATTTTTTTTTTTTTACTAAAAAAAATAACGGAATACATTTTGGCCAAGATTTATGATGAAATATTATTTATTTGCAAAATTATATTAAAACACTTTTTTTCAAAATTTTTGGACGTTTTCATTTACATAGCAAAAAAAATGAAAATCCCAGCGGAGAATAAATACCACCAAAATAAAGCTTTATCTGTCTCAAAAAATGGTAAAAAATTCATATGGGTACAGTATTGCATGACCGCGCAATTGTCATTCAAAGTGTGATGGCACTGAAAGCTGAAAATTGCCCTGGACAGGAAGGGGGTAAAAGTGTCCAGACAGGAAGTGGTTAATCTTTTATTATTCTCATTAAGTTAGGTAATGTTTAGTATAGGGTTTGTACTATAAAACCGCATATCATCTGCATAAGCTGCAACTTTGTTTGACGTCTCCTATCCAAATTCCTTTATCGTCTACACTATTTCTCACAGTTGTCAATAACTGTTCGAAAGAAACTACAAACCGTAGCGGAGAAAAGTGGGCACCTCTGCCTTATTACATTGTGCATTCTAAAAAAACTTTCACAATGATCCGTTAACCTTCACTTCTGCTGAAGTGCACCTATATAACTCTTTGATCCACTTTAACATTCTGGGCCCAATTCCTAGTTTCTCCAGTGTATCTATCATAAATCCCAATGTACTCTATTAAAGGCCTTTTCAACATCTATCGATAAGATAACCCCCGAAGCCTTACTTTTTCTACTTTTTTGCAGGAGGAGCAATAATCTTAAGCAGTTATCCCTTCCTTCTCTACCCGGAATGAATCCTACTTGATCTAAGTGTATTCATACTGGCATCAGCTTTTTTAACATAGTTGATAATACCTTTGCATATAATTTTGTATCAGCATTTAATAAAGATATAGGTCTATAACAGGTACACTGGGACCAGTCTTGCCCCTCCTTAGGTCTAACTGTAATTTATGCCTGTAGCAACTCCTCCCTCATCTCTGTGTCATTTCCTAGCGCATTCATATATGTGCACATTTTGGGAACTAGTTCTCTAAATTTCCTATAGTATCATATTGTAAATCCATCTGGCCCGGGGCTCTTACTTACAGCTGTACTCTTGAATACAGAATTGAATTCTTTCAAAAGCAGTTAATCTAACTTCATCCAGTCTGGGTAGGCTGGCTTCATTTTTTTTAAATATGTCTGTCTTTTCCCCTTCCTTTCTTCATCTGTTTCTTTCTGGTTCTTAAATTTTGCTCCATATAGACTACTGTAATACTTCTGGAATGTATTAGCGATATCAGTGGTTGAATACACCATTTCGCCTTTTTCATCTTTGATTTTTCAATACAATTCTTCGATTTCTTATCCCTTAACTTTCTCATTAGATATTTACCTGGTCTATTCCTCCACGGATATCTTTCTTTAGAAACCTTATTAAAAATCTTCCTAGTTTATTGTTTCCTGAGATCCTTTAGCTCTTCTCTTTTTATAATTATCTCCTGCTGTGTATCTGTGTCTATTTCATTCTTATGCAATTGTTCCAACCAATGTAATTCTTCCGTTATTGTTCTAATTTTCTTACTCAGTTTTTTTTTTTTCCACATGTAACTTCCTCATTCTCATTAAACCTAAAAAAAATTGTTCTATTTCCTCTTTTTTAACCTTTTTTCCCTTTCAGGGTATTGTAAGAGCTTCTCATTTATTCGCCAAATATTATTTTATTCTGCTCTCTTCCCAGCCATAGTCTCAATGTGACAGGGGCATGATCTGATATAGATATTACTTCTATTTTCACTTTCACCAAAGACTCCAGTAGTCTATGTTCAATCATTATGTAATCCAGTCGTGAATACATCCTGTCTGACGAGGAGGAGGTGGTATAATCTCTTTCTCTTGGCTGTTTGATTTTCCATGCTTCTATCAGTTGACATTGATGCTTTTTAAAATGCTTTAGACTCCTGCCACACTCTCTCCTGGCACAGAATGTTGCATCCATCTCTGGATCCATACAAAAATGTAAATCTCCTGCCACAAACAGACTTCCCCTCTTAAAATATATTTCCTTAATATCCCTTCCAGGTATACCATTGGATTTTTTTAGGACATTAAAGTTTGCCAAAGTACACTCTAAACCCTGTAAATTTCCTCTCAAAAACAAAAACTGACCCTCTGGATCTACCAAGCGATCCTCCTCTGTAACTCTTATATTTCTTCCAAACCCAAATGCTACACCTTTTACCTGTCTAATTGGTGAATACGCATTGTACCAAGTTGGAAAATATTTAGAGTATAACTTCACATTTGTATCTTGGGCTCTACAGTGGATATGAACAGTCTACACACCCCTGTTTAAAATGTCAGGTTTCTGTGATGTAAAAATGAGAAAAGCTAAATAATATCATAACTTTTTCCAACTTTAATGTGACCTATAAACTGTACAACTCAGTTGAAAAACAAACTGAAATCTTTTAGGTGGAAAGAAGTAAAAATAAACTAATTTAATATGGTTGCATGAGTGTGCACACCCTTAAACTAATAACTTTCTAGCAGAAGCCTGAAGGTTTTTGGGCAATATTGACTGGTATTTGGAACTGTTCAGAATTCCCTCTACCTTGACTAAGGCCCCAGTTCCATCTGAAGAAAAACAGCCCCAAAGCATGATGCATGCTTCACTGTGGGTATGGTGTTCTTTTGGTGATGTGCAGTTTTGTTTTTGCGCCAAACATATCTTTTGGAATTGTGGCCAGAAAGTTTAACCTTGGTTTCATCAGACCATAACACATTTTCCCACATGCTTTTGGGAGACTTCAGATGTGTTTTTGCAAAATTTTGCCTGACTTGGATGTTTTTCTTTGTATGAAAAGGCTTCCATTTTGCCTCTCTACCCCATAGCCCAGACATATGAAGAATGTGGGAGATTGTTGTCACATGTACCACACAGCCAGTACTTGCCAGATATTCCTGCAGCTCCTTTGATGTTGCTGTAGGCCTCTTGGCAGCCTCCCAGACCAGTTTTCTTCTTGTCTTTTCATCAATTTTGGAGGGATGTCCAGTTCTTGGTAATGCCACTGTTGCACCATATTTTCTCCACTTGATGATGACTGTCTTCACTGTGTTCCATGGTATATCTAATGCCTTGGAAATTATTTTGTACCCTTCTCCTGACTGATAACTTTTAACAATGAGATCCCTTTGGTGCTTTGGAAGCTCTCTGTGGAGCATTATTATTATTATACAATATTTATATAGCGCTAAAAGGTTGGCTTTTGCTGTAGGATGCAACTAAGAAAATGTCAGGAAAGACCTACTACAACAGGTAAACTTTATTTGGGATTAATCAGTGGCACTTTAACTAGTTGCCGACCTCAGCCCAATGACTGCTGCACTGCGGCCAGCCAGCTCTGGGAGGGCATCATATGACGTCCTCCCAGAACGCGCTCTCCTGTGCACCACTGGAGGCGCGCACCTGATGGTCAGTGCCCTGATGATCGGTGCCCAGCATTGCCACCCACCAGTGCCACCAGGCAGTACCTGCTTATCAGTGCCGCCTATCAGTGCCGCCTCATCAACACACATCAATGAAGGAGAAAAATTACCTGTTTGCAAAATTTTATAATAGAAACAAAGAAACTTTTTTTTTTTTAATTTTTTTTCTCTTTTTTTGTTTATAGCGCAAAAAGTAAAACACCCATTGGTGAGTAAATACCACCAAAAGAAAGCTCTATTTGTGAGAAAAAAATGATAAAATTTTCATATGGGTATAATGTTGCATGACCGCGCAATTGTTATTCAAAGTGCAACAGCGCTGAAAGCTGAAAATTGGCCTAGTAAGGAAGGGGGTATAAGTGCCGGTAGGCAAGTGGTTAAATGATGGCAGATGTGTTCTGACTCCTATTTAATTGAAAAGAATAGGCGCAGTGGAAAATGCTCTCAGTCAAGCACCTTAATGAAGGTGCATCTTTGTTGGGTGAGACAAAGTAGCAAATATAATAAAATTTGACCAGCCTGAAGTGAACAGTGTGACTCCAATGGACGGCCCATGCGCTCTGGAGGGAGCTGAGATCGGAGAACGCTCCTGTTGGCTTCCTATCACGTGGTGTCAGCGTACTGGCATCCTGGGTGGCGTCATCACGGCAAGCGAAGGCAGTGTCCGGCGTCTGCTTCAGCTGGGAGCGTATGTAAGGTTACCAAGACAACATGATTCGCGCAGTTGCGCTTTGTCAAGTCTCTGGTAACCCTGGCCAGTGGCAATTATATATTAGACCATTAAAGGGAAGGCTGACTGAGTGTAATTAGCAGGGGATGGGGTGTCAATCAGAGCGGACGGCTCGTCCTGAAGCAATGCTGAATACAAATTTAAAAGTACAAATTTCAAATTATAGAAAGTGGTGCCAATTAATGGAGTAATATGTATAAGAACACGATTGGAAAACGTGATATACTTTTATCTTTAGCAGAATTAATGTAATAATAAAACCATAAAATAAAGGAAAAACTTTCTTGTGGGAGAACTCGAAGTTTAAAATGACATCGCTGGTACATAAAAGCTATGTCAAAAAATGCGTTTATAGTGAGGTGATTTTGGGTATATGGACGAAGGGGGGGGAAGGTTGGCATATGAAGATAAAAATGACTGTATAAAAGGTACTGCTAAAAGAAATAGAGTAAAATCAATATGGGTATCAAATTAGGTAGCTCATATGTACGTAATCAAGTAAAGGCAATAGATGCATAGTAACATGTATTCATAATTGAGTGAACACAATATATACGTGGTAACAGTGAAAGTTAAAAAACAAGTGTTAAAAGAAGACAATGTACATAAAAGAAATATTAGTACATAACCGTAAATAATGGTTGAGCGAAAAAATCAGGAGGATCCTAGTTCCGGGGACTATAGGTCATACTTGTTAGATAATGCTATGGATTTCAAGATCCTCATTGAGACCATTGGGGGTCATAGAACCTAACTTGTAGATCCAGAACATCTCTCTCTTACTTAAACGGGCTAGTCTTTCGTTGTCAGTAAATGTACCCTTTGGAATATGTTCAATTGCTAAGACCTCAAGAAGACTGAAATTCTTTTGATGAGAGTGCAAAAAGTGCCTGGGGACACTATGCTTATCGCAACCGTCTCTTATAAGTCTTCTATGCTCCCCTATGCGTTTGCGTAGAGGGCATGTGTTTCGGCCTACAAATAGGAGCTTACACGGGCATGTGAAGATGTTTATGACGTGGTCAGTTGCACACGTAATAAACTGACGAATGTGGTAGCTGTTGTCCTGGGAGTCCAATACCTGTGATCTGCCATGGGTGATGGACTGACAGGAGAGACAACCTCTTTGTTGCATCTATAGATACCTGGTCTGTCGTCAAATGTAGGAAGAGGGCTGGTATCTTTGTAGGTGGATGGTGACATTTTGCTTGGGGCTAGAATATTTTTCAAAGTACAGGCTGTCTTGAAAGTTACTTGTGGGGCACGTGGGAGAATAGGTGCTAGTCTAGGATCTAATTGTAAAATGTTCCAGTGTTTGCAAATGATGTTGGTAATGTCACGATGTGATCTGTTGAAACCAGTGATAAACCTCACCGAGTTGGACTGGTCACGGGCCTGAGTATGCGGTCTTTCAATACGCTGTGTTTGGTGTATGCCTTTTTAATAAGGGAAGGGGGATAGTCTTTCTCAGAAAACTTTTTTTTAAAGGAGAGAACCTTGTTCTTGGTAGTCACATAATTTTGAACAGTTCTTCCTTAGTCTTTGGAATTGATCACTGGGAATATTATTTTTCCAGGCAGGATGGTGACAACTGGAATAAGTGTAGATATTGGTTCCCACTGGTGGGTTTGGTGTAATTTGTACTGAAAATTTCATTATCTGTGGCTGATAAAACCAAGTCTAAAAAGATTATATCTTGGGAGTTAAAAACATGAGTAAAAGAAAGTCCAAGGTAGTTAGAATTGCAATATGCAACAAAAGATAAAAATTCATTCAAATCACCACCCCAGATTAATAAAATGTCGTCAATATAACGCCCAAAAAAACAATATATTTGGCAAAAGGGTTGTTTACTTGTATATATTGTTTCTTCCAAAAGCCCATTGTGAGATTGGCGTAACAAGGGGTGAAATTCACTCCCATCGCAGTCCTTTTTGTTTGCAAGTAAAATTGGTCAAGGAATGTAAAATACGTATGGGTAAGGCAAAATTCTGTGCATTCAATAATAAATTTGGCTTGGGTGGAGTTAATAGAACTTTCAGAGGATAAGAAATATTGAAGGGCCTGTAGGCCTATGTGGTGAGGGATTGATGTGTATAAGGAAGTTACATCAAGTGACACCCAATGATACCCATGTTTCCACTGGTAATGGCTGAGGATTTCTATCACATGACTGGAGTCTGATGTAGGGTGGCAATTGTACAACTAGTGGTTGGAGGAAATAGTCAATGTACTTGGAGAGGCCATTAGTAAAACTATTTGTGCTTGCAATTATAGGGCGACCAGGGGAATGTGTAGTAGATTTTTGTATTTTTGGCAAATGATAAAAATATGGAGTACTATAAATGGGGGGAAGGAGGAAAGACTACAAAGATAACGGCCCCCTTCCTACATTTGATGACAGAACAGGTATCTATAGATGCAACAAAAGAGGTTGTCTCTCCTGTCAGTCCATCACCCATGGCAGATCACAGCTGTTGGACTCCCAGGGCAACAGCTATCACATTTGTCAGTTTATTACGTTTGCAACTGACCACGTCATATACGTGCTCACGTGCCCGTGTAAGCTCCTATTTGTAGGCCGAACCACACGCCCTCTACGCAAATGCATAGGGGAGCATAGAGGAATTATAAGAGACGGTTGCAATAAGCATAGTGTCCCCAGGGACTTTTTGCACTCTTATCAAAAGAATTTCAGTCTTCTTGAGGTCTTAGCAATTGAACATATTCCAAAGGGTACATTTACTGACAACGAAAGACTAGCCTGTTTATGTAAGAGAGAGACGTTCTGGATCTGTGTCTCTGGTTCTGTGTCTCTTGAAGAAGCACCACTTCACTAGACCTTTGATGTATTTCTCTTAAAATCTTATACCTTTTTGTTGGGGTGTTCAGACCTTTTACATTATATGTCATATAATTGATTGTATTCATTCTGTCTTCTACAGTTGCAAGAAAAAGTATGTGAACCCCTTGGGATTACGTGGAGTTTTCCATGAATTGGGCATAAAATGTGCTCTGAACGTCATCTAAGTCACAACAATAGAAGAACACAGTCTGCTGAACATAATACTACACAAACATTAGATGTTGCCATGGTTTAATTGCACATAACATGTAAACATTCACAGTGCAGGGAGGAAAAAGTATGTGAACCTTTGGACTTAATAACTGGTTGACCTCCTTTGGCAGCAATAACCTCAACCAAACGTTTCCTGTAGTTGCAGATCAGACCTGCACAACGATCTGGAGTCATTTTGGACCACTCCTCTTCACAAAACTGTTTCAGTGTAGCAATATTCTTGGGATGTCTGGTGTGAATCACTCTCTTAAGGTCATGCCACAGCATTTCAATCGAGTTGAGGTCAGGACTCTGACTGGGCCACTCCAGAAGGCGTATTCTGTGCTGTTGCAGCCATTGTTTTGTTGAATGACTTGTATGCTTTGGGTCATTGTCCTGTTGCATCACCCATCCTCTGCGGAGCTTCAGTTGGCGGACAGATGGTCGTACGTTTTCCTGCAAAATGTCTTGATAAACTCTGGAATTCATTTTCCCATCAATGACAACAATCCGTCCAGGCCCTGAGGCAGCAAAGCAGCCCCAAACCATGATGCTCCCTCCGCCATGTTTCACAGTGGGGATGAGGTTTTGATGTTGGTGTGCTGTGCCTTTTTTTCTCCACACATAGTGTTGTGTGTTCTTCCCAAACAACTCAATCTTGGTTTCATCTGTCCACAGTATATTTTGCCAGTAGTGCTGTGGAACATCCAGGTGCTCTTTGGCAAACTTCAAACGTGCTGCAATCTTCTTTTTGGGCAGCAATGGCTTCCTCCGTGGTGTCCTCCCATGTACTCCATTCTTGTTTAATGTTTTCCTGATTGTAGATGTGTCAACAAAAATGTTAGCATGTGCCAGAGATTTCTGTAGGTCTTTAGCTGACACTCTGGGATTCTTCTTTACCTCATGCAGCATTCTGCGCTGTGCTCTTGCAGTCATTTTTACAGGACGATCAAGCCTAGGGAGAGTAGCAACAGTGCTAAACTTTCTCCATTTGTAGACAGTCTGTCTTACCGTGGACACATGAACATCAAGGCTTTTGGAGATACTTTTGTAACCCTTTCCAGCTTCATGCAAGTCAACAATTCTTCATCGTAGGTCTTCTGAGAGCTCTTTTCTGCAAGGCATGGTTCACATCAGACAGTGCTTCTTGAAACCAGGAAACCCAAAACAGGTGTGTGTTTTTTAAGGGCAGGACAGCTGTCAGCAACACATCCAATATCATCACACTGATTGGAGTCAAGATTGGCTCACTCCTGGCTCCAATTAGCTCTGGGAGAAGTCATTAAGCTAGGGCCTCACATACTTTTTCCTCCCTGCACTGTGAATGTTTACATGTTATGTGCAATTAAAAAATGGCAACATCTAATGTTTGTGTAGTATTATGTTCAGCAGACTGTGTTCTTCTATTGTTGTGATTTAGATGACGCTCAGAGCACATTTTATGCCCAATTCATGCAAAACTCCATGTAATCCCAAGGGGTTCACATACTTTTTCTTGCAACTGTATCTGTTCTCTATATTCCTTTTTATAGGGGTGTGTATGTATGTATGTATGTATATGTGTGTGTGTGTGTATATATATATATATATATATATATATATATATATATATATATATAATATTTTTAAAACCAGAGGACCTTCCACATATACTTGTCCCCCACACCCTCCTAGCTCCCCCCCAAATCCCTTGGGGAAGGCTCCAAACACATATGCCTAGACATACCCCAGCATTGCATCTTAGGTCTGAGATTCAGCAGTGTGTTTGACCTCCTGACACTCCACCTTACTTCTCTATCTCTCTTAAAAAAAAAAAAAAAAAAAAAAAAAGATCCTCCCTTCCCATTCTTCTCTTCTTATTACCTCAGCCTTCGTCCTGTCTGAATTTCTTCACCACACAGCAGTTACAGAGGTGAATGAGGGTAGGAGGGAGCATGCAGAGAGAGAGAAAACAAAAACCAAAAAAAGGAATCGCAGAACCTAAAGTTTAAAACTCTGACCGTCCCCTCCACTTATCTCCCCCCTATCCTCAGAGCCACCTCCCTCCCCTCATTCTTCTATTACTCTCTTTTTAGAATCTCGTTGCCACTTTTCTTTTACAAGTACTACTTTCTCCTTCACCCCCTCAGACCATCCCTTAATGTCCAGTATATGTAATTCTAGTCTTTCACAAAAGTCTCTCATGTCCTCTGGGAATCTCAGTATGGCCAATTTGCCATCCTTCCACCCTATCAGACATGCAGGAAATCCCTAGTTGTAAGGGATGTTTTTCTTTCTTCTGATCCAAAAATGGTTTCAGGAGTTGTCTTCTTGCAAGTGTCTCTGATGCAATATCTGCAAATATTTGCAACTTTTTCTCCATATTTTTTTTTGTAATTGAAAAGTGGTCCTTTATTTATTTTTATTTTTTTTCCATAATAAATTTTTTTTTTTTTTTTAATTTGTCTTTTTCTATTTATATTGCAAAAAATAACCCAGTAATGATCAAATACCTCCAAAAGAAAGCTCTATTTGTGTGAAAAAAATGGTATACATTTTATTTGGGTGCAGTATTGCATGACCAAGCTATCACCAGTTAAAATAGTGTAGTGCCGAATAGCAAAAAATGGCTTGGTCATGAAGGAAATAAAATCTTCCGGAGCTGAAGTGGTTATAGACCAATACTATGTTTTCATAATATGATGCGTTGTGTTTTCAAGAGATGCAATAAACAGTGAAGTTTTTATATTGTCTTTTTTTGTTTCAAGTAGTTTGGGTTCCTAAAAAATCCCAATATTAGTGTTTTTGCTCTATCCCAATTCAATTTATGGGCACTTGTTACTTTTTAACTAGATTTGATAGATCTAAATGCAATATCAAATAGATGTTTTGAATGGTCATTAAAGTATGTTTTTGAACTGAGATCTTTATTCTTTTTTTTTTTTTTGCAATAACGGTGTGATTTGTAGAGCCTCTCTGTAGATAGCCCACACCATGTTTTCCGCCCCTCCAGCTTGTGTCTGTATGTGCTTAGGCCAGCCATAGACCGATCAAAGTTCGGCCAGTTCAGCAAGAACCTGCTAAATTTCAAATTATCTATAGGCAGGCTGGTTGTACTAAAGCCTGTCCGGTTTTAATTGTGCAATCACAGCTGGTGTCTATAGCTTCCGGCAGTGATCATTGCATTCTGACAGCTGGGAAACCAACTGCTGTCAAAATACAATAGCAAAGCAGGATCAACACTGACTGTGTTGATGGTGGAATGGAACAATTTTCTTTCCTTCAACTCGAGGTTGGAGGAAAGAAATTTTGGTAATTGATGGCTTACTGTAGAATTAGAGGGAGGTTATGGCACAAACAATCAACATGTAATTTCCCACCCCATTGTGTTTAGCTGTTTAGGAGGAAGAAGGGAGAGGGTTGTCATTTATCCAGAGTGTATACACTCAGATGAGTGATTCCATAGTCACTTGAACTGCTCAGATGATAAACATGAGGAAATGAACAGCTTAGAAGGGAACTGAAACTGGGACATGGTCAGATGTGCAACGGCTGGGGTTGCAGAAAGGACACAGACAAGGATGGATGGATAGTGAACAGCAGGATCAGCCAGCAGGTTGTTTGTTTTATTTTTTTTTTCTGTTTTTTTGCAGAATACAGAAAACTAATCCCGTAGTGACTGAGTATGAACATCACATAATACAGCATTAACTGACCCGTTTTTAATGACGTGAGTTTGACAATTGAATATTTTTTTTTCTTTCATGTTCTAGATAACCACTCTTGGATTCACAATTGCCGACAGGGCAGATGGACCTTTTCAACTCGAAATAGATTTTATTGGGCTGTGTGTTGATAATGCACACGAGGAAGAGTTTGCATATGAGTTATACAAGAATATACCTATGTAAAAAAACAAAAAAAGCAAAACTGAACTGTGAATAAATATAGTACTTTTAAATTAAACCTGTGTCTTTTCAAGTTGTTAGTGTGTGTGTGTGTTCCTATCGCTGCTTGTGAAATATGGGGCACATTTAAAAGATACAAATCATGAGAGACAAATGGAGCTGTCATTGCAAAATGCTTATCCTGATGATGCTATTGCCCTGCTGTTAGGCTGTCTCGCTTTAATATTTGAGTCACTGACCCAAAACAAATATGCAGATAAGGATTGTTGACTTTACTCTGACTTACCTAGATACTTTTGGGTCAGTAAGGGTTGGTTCACACGTGTGTTATGAAGAACGAACAACATTCAACGCACCAATAGCTTTTATGATGTATTTTTTATGCGTTTTGTAGAATGCTTGCTAAATGCCCCATAAAAGTGGTGTTTTTTTTAGAGGCATTTGTTTGATTTCTCTGTACCCCTTTTTTGTAGACCGTATCTAGAGTACAGCTTACAGTATGTAACATCCCTTATTCTGCGATAATTTATCTGAGTGGCTTGTTCCCTTTAAGACCAATTTTGATTTACATCAGGCAGTTTAGTAAAGCTTGGGAGAGTATGTTTCCCTTTAATTGGTTTTTCCAGCATAGAGATTGACACTGAACAGTTTTTAAACTGTATGTTGAATACAGCTCAAAGTGTGCAAACCTGACAGAATTTATGACTCCCTTTTGGGAATCAATTTTATCTTTTAATATTCTGTTAAAAGATTTGGGCATTATTGGTAAGTGGGGTTTTTTTCCCTTTTAAGGACCCCATTGCTGTTTTTTTTGCACTAAATTTACTTTATGATTTAACTTTAAGTTTTGTTTACTAGCCCAAGTGTCATAAGTTAGCTTGCAGCCTCTTATGTGTTTACTCTTACCTCCTTGCTGCTCTTGTTTTCTTCACGTGTGTTTGTCTGTGCTCACCTCTGGGTGTCGTCTGCTATTCCCTGGGTTTTATGTCCTTCCCTTCCATCACTTCCTGTCCCACCTCCTTGTCTGCCTGTCTATTTAAGATGTGCTCAGACTGGGCCACATTGCCTGAACAACTTTGTTGTCGGAGCTCCCACATGGTTTTCCTGTGATTCCTATTGGTCTTTCTGTGTACCGACCCCAGCTTTGTTCCTGACCTTGCTAGTTTTCCGCCTGTCCTGACCTCCAACTGGATCTCCTGTATCTACTCCTGGTGTACCCTGCTCCCTATAGCTGTCTCCTCTACCTCAGCTGGGTGTACCCGGGGGCCACGACCTGGTTCCAGCTTACTCCAAGTCCATCCCCACCATCAGGGGCCTTGGTGAACAAGCAGGCTGGGGCTTAGATTCCGCCTCCTGGGGAACCTCAAGCTGTGTTTTTATAGAGCTCACTACCCTAGGTGCTGACAGTTTGCTCATGAGCTCTTCAGAGGCACCACAGCCTGTCCTGGAACAACTTCAGGCTTTGGCGCTGAGAGTGGAGGTCCAGCAGGCCTTCCAAGAACAGATCATGCACTGTCTGCAGGAACATTCCTCCCGTTTGGATCAGCTACAGCTTACGTCCACTTTCTCACCCTCTGTTCCGGCCCCTACTCCGGCTCCTGCTGTTCTCCCAGTGGAACACCATCCTTAGAGACTCCAGCTCCAGCCTCCTCCGCCTCACTTCTCTAGTGATCCCAAGGCTTGTTGAGGTTTCATCAGTCAGAGCTCCATTCATTTTGAACTAGCAGCCGATCTTTTCTCGTCAACACCCCACTATCTTCAGTCTCCCAGCCTTCCTGCAAGCCTTCCGGAAAACCATCGACGTGCCTGGCAGGACTTCATCTGCTGTGGGAGCCCGTCTTCGGCTACGCCAAGGTAGCATGGCGGTTGGGCAGTATGCAGTTCAGTTTTGCACCTTGGCTTCGGAACTTGCATGGAACAATGAGGCCCTTTCTGCAACCTTTTGGCAAGGTCTAGCAGACCGTATTAAGGACGAATTAGCTGGAAGAACCATACCCTCCTAACTGGATGAGTTGGTTGCACTTAGCATCCAGATCGATATCCGCTTCCAGGAGCAAGATCTGGAAAGGGCTCATCCATGTCGCCCTCCAGTGGGTTCTCTTGCTCCTGTTTTCCAGAAATTCTTGATCACTTACCTCTGCAACCGTACCGACGTCTGAAGAGCCCATGCAGTTAGGCCGAACACACCTTACTCCACAAGAGCGATTGCGTCGCCTAAGATTCAGTCTATGCCTTTACTGTGGGGCTGAAGGTCATCTAATTAGGTCTTGTTCTGTCCGCCCACCTCGCACTGTACCCGTGGCTGTGTCCACCACCTCTTCGATGCTCCCTCAACATTGCCAGACTTTACAAGATGTTTCTTGTAGTAAGGCTGCTCCCCTGCCTACTCCTATTGCGGGCTCCCTTCCGGTGCAGTCCACCTCTAGTTCTTTACCCTCTTTGCTGCCCAAATCTTTGGTCCCTTTACATATGTTGCAGCTCAGAGCTCCTATACCGCAACCTTCTGGTTGGGTGGAGGTCCCAACATCTGTGACCTCTGTACAATCTGAGTTCCCAGATTCATGTGCTCTGCATGCTGAGACCCCAAAACTCCCTTCAACTGCTTTGGATCCAGCTGTGGTTTCCACATTAGTAGCTACTGTACCCTCTGTCCCTTTTCCTGCCCCCCTATACCCTACAGTGCCTTCTGTCCCCTGTCCTGCCCATGGTTTCCACATTAGTAGCTACTGTACCCTCTGTCCCTTTTCCTGCCCCCCTATACCCTACAGTGCCTTCTGTCCCCTGTCCTGCCCCCATACATCCTACAGTGCCCTCTGTTCCTTGTATTACCTCAGGTTCCTGTTCTGCACAGCCTGTTTTGCCCACTGTACAAATCAAAACCTTCATGCCTACTCCTGTGCCCTACCTGGCAGCCTCCTCACCAGACCCTTCATCCTGGTCATTGGGGTCTGCTTCAGCCCAGCTTCCTGTCGTTTGTTCTCCTAGTCTTACTCCTTCTGAGGCAAATGTTTCCAAGTGTGTACATCAGTCAGCTTCTAAGTACAAAGTAGCTGCAGATTACACTGTTCAACAGGTAAAACGTTTTGGCCATAAAATTAGCTAATCTTACATAATTTTGGGGTGCTGAAAACGAAAATGACCCTAAAAAATGTTGATTGGCTCTAGTTTCCATGATATATTCACCCATCTAATGACGTAAGCCATTCAAAATTATGATGCAACTTCAGCTGCATATTGCGCAATTGATACTGGTGACCAATAGAAAATTGCATGAATACTGAGATGATGCAATATTAGCCTTTAATTGCATCACTTCACTGCATAAAAGCTGCAGTATCTGTAGCTGATTGTAGTTCGACAGCGTCTTTACATTTCGTTTTATGCTTATATAGGCTACTCAGTAATGCCTCGAACTTGTGTGAATAAAGCAGATAATTTCTGCTATATCTGCGGTGAAATAACTTTTATCTCACAAAAAAGGAGGATAACAGGAATGATTAAGAAAGCCTACAACTTGTATTTTGGCTGCAAGATAGGAGACCAGGACAAGAGCTGGGCACCACATATATGCTGCAATTCTTGTGGGACGGCACTGGAGCAATGGTTGAATGGAAAAAAGGCATCTATGCCTTTCGCTGTGCCAATGATTTGGAGAGAGCCAACAGATCATGTTAGTAATTTTTACTTTTGTATGGTGCCTCCAATTGTAAAAGGGCTAAATAAGAAGAAAAAGTTATCTGTGCACTATCCAAATATTCCATCGGCAATACGTCCAGTTCCTCATGGAGAGGGGCTACCAATTCCTAAAGCACCAGAATCCTTCGTGGTTGAGTCAAGTGAGGAAGAACCTGAAGCGTGTAGTCACGTGCAGTTGTAAGAGATAGCCCTTTCCTCGAATACAAGAGGAAAGCCAAGAGAAGCAAAACCGACACAAACTGAAGACAAAACTAGTGAGAATCCTAAGTATTAAAATGATTCAACTTAGCTTATGGCTATAATTTTTCTTGGTAATCCTATGCAATATATTATGCCATTTAGGCTTTGTTATGTAGTCAATATCACTTGCTTTATATTTGTGGAAAGACATCTATCTATATAATTATTGTGCATTATGTAGTCATTACGCCTATAGTAGAAAACTTTCTGTTTACAGAAAAACTAGAGCCAATTGACAAATTTCATTGTTATATTTGAACTCAGAATGTGAAATTTATTAAGAAATGGATCCTTTTGTTTCCAAAACTGGCAAAAAATAAAAATTTGTTGAACAGTGTTATCATCACCGGGTGAGTCCCAAATATTTCCCGGGTGACAAGGTTTGGCTCTCTACCAAGAGTATCTGTTTAGAGGTACCCTTTATGAAATTTGCTCCTCGGTTCATTGGTCCCCTTACCATCCTTCGCCAGGTCAATCCTGTTTCTTTTAAACTCCGCCTCCCTTCATATCTGAGAATCCCTAATGTTTTCCATTTTTCTCTTCTGAAACCGTATATCATCAACAGATTTTCCTGTCCTCATTATCATTCTTCCCCAATAGCGAGTACTTCGGATCAGTATGAAGTCAAGCATATCTTGGATTCTAAATTCATCAGAGGGAAGCTCTTGTATCTAATTGACTGGAATGGATATGATCCTGTGGAGAGGTGTTGGATTCCTTCTACTGATGTTTCTGCACCCCGTCTGGTGGAATTCTTTCATCAGAGGTTTCCCCTTAAGCCTGGCCCTAAAAAAGTGGGGAGACCTCATAAGAGGGGGGGGTACTGTCACAAGTTAGCTTGCAGCCTCTTGTTTGTTTACTCTTACCTCCTTGCTGCTCTTGATTTCTTCAGGTGTGTTTGTGCTCACCTCTGGGCGTCGTCTGCTATTCCCTGGGTTTTATGTCCTTCCCTTCCATCACTTCCTGTCCCACCTCCTTGTCTGTCTGTCTATTTAAGATGTGCTCAGACTGGGCCACATTGCCTGAGCAACTTTGTTGTCGGAGCTCCCACGTGTTTCTCCTGTGATTCCTATTAGTCTTTCTGTGTACCGACCCCGGCTTCGTTCCTGACTTTGCAAGTTTTCCGCCTGTCCTGACCTTAGCTTGCCAACTGTATCTCCTGTGTCTACTCCTGGTGTACCCTGCTCCCTCTAGCTTTTTAAAGAGCTCACTACCCTAGGTGCTGACACCAAGCATATCTAGCATACTGGTGAAACTCAAAAATTTAGAATATCGTGCAAAAGTTCATTTATTTCAGTAATAAAATGTGAAACTAATATATAAGATAGACTCATTACATGCAAAGCAAGATAGTTCAAGCCGTGATTTGTCATAATTGTGGTGATTATGGCTTACAGCTCATGAAAACCCCAAATCCACAATCTCAGAAAATTAGAATATTACATGCAATCAATAAAACAAGGATTGTACATAGAACAATATCGGACTTCTGAAAAGTATAAGTATGCATATGTACTTAGTACTTGGTTTGGACCTCTTCTGCAGCAATTACTGCCTCAATGCGGCGTGGCATGGAAGCTATCAGCCTGTGGCACGGCTGAGGTGTTATGGAAGACCAGGATGCTTCAATAGCGGCCTTGTTCGGTCTCATGTCTCTCATCTTTCTCTTGGCAATGCCCCGTAGATTATCTACGGGGTTCAGGTCAGGCGAGTTTGCTGGCCAATCAAGCACAGTAATCCCACGTTTATTGAACCAGGTTTTGGTGCTTTTGGCAGTGTGGGCAGGTGCCAAGTCCTGCTGGAAAATGAAGTCAGCATCCCCATAAAGCTCGTCTGCAGAAGGAAGCATGAAGTGCTCCAAAATCTCCTGGTAGACCGCTGCGTTGACCCTGGACTTAATGAAGCACAGTGGACCAACACCAGCAGATGACATGGCTCCCCAAATCAACACAGACTGTGGAAACTTCACACTGGACTTCAAGCATCTTGCAGTGTGTGCCTCTCCATTCTTCCTCCATACTCTGGGTCCTTGGTTTCCAAGTGAGATGCAAAAGTTGCTCTCATCAGAAAAGAGGACTTGGACCACTGAGCAACAGACCAGGTCTGTTTTTCTTTAGCCCAGGCAAGACGCTTCTGATGTTTGTTGTTCAGAAGGAATATGACATTTGAAGCCCATGTCCAGGATCCGTCTGTGTGTGGTGGCTCTTGATGCACTGACTCCAGCCTCAGGCCACTACTTGTGAAATTCCGCAACACTTTTGAATGGCCTTTTCCTGACAATCCTCTCCAGGCTGCGGTCATCCCTGCTGCTTGTGCACCTTTTTCTTACACACTTTTCCCTTTCACATAACTTTCTATTAATGTGCTTTGATACAGCACTTTGGGAACATCCAACTTCTTTTGCAATTACCTTTTGAGGCTTTCCCTCCTTATGGAGGGTGTCAATGATGGTTTTCTGCACAACTGTCAGGTCAGCAGTCTTTCCCATGATTGTGATTCCTACTGAACCAGACTGAGAGACCATTTAAAGGCTCAGGAACCCTTTGCAGGTGTTATGGCTTAATTAGCTGATTAGAGTGGGATACTTTGAGCCGAGAATATTGCACCTTTTCACAATATTCTAATTTTCTGAGATTGTGGATTTGGGGTTTTCATAAGCTGTAAGCCATAATCATCACAATTATGACAAATCACGGCTTGCACTATCTTGCTTTGCATGTAATGAGTCTATCTCATATATTAGTTTCACCTTTTAAGTTGCATGACTGAAATAAATGAACTTTTGCACGATATTCTAATTTATGGAGTTTCAGCTGTATGTACACTGTATTCAACAGTGTTGCAGGTAATTATGGATAGATTCGGTTAAGTAATTAAGTGACACAGCTGCAGCAAGTAATTTAGTCACTGCTGTGTATAAATACCATCTCAAAAATGGCAGATCTGGCACTTCCTGATGACGATCCATTGATCGAAACAGGTCGAGGTTTGGTGACGCAACTTCTGCTGACGTCATTTCTGCCCTTTGGAATGCTGCAGGCATCTTGGTTCCTATTCATAGGCAGCAAGGCTGAATACACTAGGTTATGGGCACTTTGCTTGTGTCAGGAATGGACTCGCCAGTGGTGGTGGGACTCACCTGCCTTGTGGGCTGCAGTATCAAGGCTGGCCAGCGGGTGCTCTCAGCAGCCAGAATCTCACTCCTGCAATCAGGCCATCACCTGAGGCTGATTGCAGGAGGTGTATTTAAGCAGGACCAGGCCTGTGATCAGTGCCTTGGTGTATGTTTCCCATGAGCCCCTGTACCTGCATCCTGTCTGCTTTCTGCCTGATCCTGATCCTGCCTTGATCCTGACTCTGAACGAACTCTGCCTGTCCTGACCTCGGCTATTCCTGACCACTCTTCTGCTCGCTCCTGGTACCCTGTTTGCCCGTTTGCTACCGACCCGGCCTGCCCGACTACGTTTGATTTGTATATATGGTTATCTGTTGGAGGTTGGGTTGTTTGCACTGTGTTATGTTTACCTTGCACTGCGTTTTGTGTTGTTTAGTCTTTTAATAAATTGTCTTGTTTACTCTATACCTGAAGCCTGCATTTCCCTGTGTCAGTCCACACACCTCTGGTCATACCCAGAGCCCTGACAGCTTGTGAGTTTTATTCTTATAATTTCTTCCCATCATTAAAGTTTTTTTATGGTTTTACACTATGGAATGTTTGCTTTTGTTTCTGTTCACATGCTGAAACTTGGTTTACTGACTGGGAGAATAGGAGAAAGCCTAAAAAGTCTTTTGAAACTACACTGTCATTTATATCCACGCTGGTCATCATCCTATTGGTTACCATCAGCCAGATCGCATGATTCCCAGGAATGAATATTGGTGCCATTTTTGCCATCACGCATTCGGCTAGTCCCAAACCAGGCGCTTAAGACCGACCTAGAGATAGGTGGTCCACGGCTAACGGTGAGTGCATATTCATGTGGGGCACAGAGGAGCACCTGTCATTTTTGCACGAAGTTCACGAATTAGTATTTAACACCTGGGCACTTTATTTTTCCAAATTGGGACTGAATGTTACAATTATTCACTTTGCATATGTGGCATACCTTACCTTGAAGTGGCATGGTTGTTGGTGCCAGACTGGCTGGTCTGAGTATTTCAAAAACAACTGATCTAATGGGAATTTCCCACACAACCATCTCAAGGGTTTACAGAGTATGGTCCAAAAAAGATAAAATATGCAGTGTGTGGCAGTTTTGTGGACGAAAATGCCTTGTTGAGGTCAGAGTAGAATAGGCAGACTGGTTCGAGGTGATAGAAACACAAAAGTAACTGAAATAACAATTGTTACAACCAAGGTATGCGGAATACCATTTCTGAACGCAAAACTCATCGAACCTTGAAGCAGATGGGCTAAAGTAATAGAAGATCACACCCGGTGCCACTCCTGTCAGCTAAGAGGAAACAGAGGCTACAGTTCACACAGGCTTACCAAAATTGGACAATAGAAGATTAAAAAAAACCTTGCCTGGTCTGATGAGTCTCAATTTCAACTGCAACATTCTGATGGTAGGGTCAGAATTTGGCATAAACAACATGAAAGCATGGATCCATTCTGCCTTGTATCAACAGTTTAGGCTGGTGGTGGTGTAATGTTGTGGGGGATTTTTTCTTGTTGCTGACCATGTCCATCCTTTTTATGACTACAGTGTACCTATCTTCTGCTGGCTACTTCCAGCAGGATAATGCATGTCACAAAGCTCAAACCATCTCAAATAGATTTCTTGAAAATGACAATGAGTTCACTGTACTCCAATTGTCTCCACAGTCACCAGATAATCCAATAGAGGACCAATGGGATGTGCTAGAACAGGAGATTTGCATCATGGATGTGCAGCTGACAAACCTACAGCAAATGCATTATGCTATCATGTCAATATGGACAAAAATATCTGAGGAATATTTTCAACACCTTGTTGAATCTATGCCATTAAAAATTAAGGCAGTTTAGAAGCCAAAAGGGGGTCCAACCCAATACTAGCAAGGTGTACCTGCTAAAGTGGCTGGTTAGTGTATAACCAAAGTTATTTTCGCTATACTTCTGTATGTCACAAGAGTGCTGTTCTTTCAACACTCCTGTGACCCTTTTTCAGCTGACAGAGGGCTAAAGTCTGCTGTCGGCTGGTGTCACTCACCCAGTCCAGGCAAAGATCCTGACCATATGGGTTGATCCACCCAGATGCCTGGAACGGCACCAGGCTTAGCCACTCAATAAGCTGCTGAGAGCCTGAGCTAGCTGCCCCCGCCCCCTCCACAGCTCCAGTGAGCACTGGAGGGGCACAGCAGAGGGCTGTTGACTAATAGTTATGGCCCTCTGCACAGAATTGAGGGGGAGAACTGAGAGATCAGTGGCGTTTGATCACTCAGTTCTCACCACAGAGCCAGCAAGGGACAGCTGCAGCAACAGATCGAGGCTGCATCCACCTAGGTGAGTATAATTTTTTTTTCTTCTCTTTTAAGAAAGGTTCGAGGACATTTAGCCATGCATGCTTGATGTAATTGAATTTAAAGAATTTAGCTATTTGTCAGGGAATACTTCTTCATTTTCAAGACATCAAAGGGGGGAAGTTTACCTTCCAAAAACAGATCCTCTAAGACCTTAATCCCCATTGACACCCATTTGGCTGGTTCCTGAATTGGGAAGAGATGCTAGAGATTCGGATGTTCCGGAGAGATGTATGTGGGAGATCATCGATTAGTATCAGCTAAGGGAAGCACCCTAAGTCTGCACCATGCTCGCTTAGTTCACATAATAGGGTAGGGGTTTGGGAGTCCCTATGAAGGAGTAATTGGAGTGCCTCATAGGACTGCTGCCTCTGTCACCACCTGTGCATTATTCTTATTTGTCCCAAGCCAATTATGTGCGTGCATGAGCTACCATGAGATGGGGGCAAGGACCCCCAGGTCTCAAGTCTGGACTTTGCATCTTGGAACAGTCACAAAAAGTTTAGTAACAAAATCTTTAGCATCACCTGTATGGCTAAGTATTTTATTTTTGTTACTCACTGGAGTGGCGGCGTTGTGTTCCAAGCCAAGATCGATATGTGGTCTAGAGGCAATATTTACAACTTGCCTCGTTAATTTTAAGGCCAGAGAACACTGAATACTCCTCCAAAGTCAACAAAGCTGAGCACAAGGAGGAGTTAGGATCTTGTAAAAATGGAAGCATAATCTACATACATGGAGGCCTTTAACATCCAGTTTTGTTTGAGGACCAAAGCATTAGGCTTCATCATAAGAAGAGCAAAAAGCACATAAGATAAGGGACAGCCCTGACGAGTACCACATTGTATACAAACAAGATCAGATATCATTTTTCCTACCTTGATAGCTCCCTAACAAAGTTTATATAATCGGCAATTCATTTCAAGAAGAAGAGGCCAAAAACCATCTTTTCAGCACCATGTGCATATATTGTCAATCTACAGAATCAAACACTTTCAATAGCAAGTGCTAAGACCACTCTGGTACCCATGTTAGTAAGCGAGGCTTGCATGTTGTGTTGCAAAATTGGTCTGTAAGAAACACAGCTCAGGGGATCCTTTTCTGGCTTTGAAATAAAAACCATATGTGCCAGGTACATAGAATAATGAAATCCTACATATACTGTAGATCTCGAAGGGCAGCAGCAAATCATAAAATTTACAATTTGTACCATTTAGAAGGGATGCCATCCAGGCCAGGGGTCTTGTTATTAGGGAAAGACATAATAGCAGCCTTGACCTCATCTAAGGTAATGCCAGCATCCAATGCAATTTAAATGCAATGCCAAAGCATCATACGAGGAAATAAGTGCATAAACACTTTTTGGTTTAAGAAAACCTGAAGGATCTCGGAAGGATTTTGTCCAAATCTTGCCATTAAAGGACAAGTTCTCCTTTTGCACAAAAATAATAAATGCACATTTTTTGAGGGTAAAAAAATGTGCATTTATTATTTTTGTCTGTAGGAGCTTGTAAAGCATTGCACCAGTGATCAGCAGATCGCTGGTGCAATGCAGGTCTCCTACAGACCTGTCGGTATATCAGCTTGCCCGTACGGGATGGGCACACCACAATGCTAAGGCTGTTGGGACTTGAAGTTCATTAATTCACAGAAGTCTGAATGAATGACGCGGCCATGTGAGCGGAGCCCTAAACAGGCGCACAGTTTTCAAATCTGACTGCTAATACGAGGGAACTTTTCCCTGTACTTCTGTCAGAGGGAAGGGGGGGCAGCAGGCGGCAGCTGCATCATTGGGAACATGTTACCCAAAGGCAAACTTGTTCTTTAACATCTCTAATACAGGGGACATTAAAGCAAGAGGAATGGTGCACCACTAAGTTAGTCAGAAACTTACCGCAGTTTAGGAAATTAGTAGTGAGCTAATTCTGTGCTGTGTAACAGAAGCTACCTTCTTGTCTGATTTAAAGCAGATTTCTACCTGGTTTAAATTCATGAAAGGTGTGTGTGAGGCGGGGACAGCTGCAAAGGCCCATTCAGTTGCTTGCAAAGACTGCCCTAGTTCAAGAGTATAGGCATTGGGAAACTGATATAATATGCTTAATGAGGGAGATGTATGGACCTATAATGGAAACTTTAAAGGTGATGCATACTATTGTCAGGTCTGCCGTATCTCACTCATGTGCTGTCAATCTGAGCATCTACAGTTGGCGTCTCCAAGCTGGATGGCTCTGTGACTCAAGGGGAATGGAAAACACTATCAGTGGTGAAAAGAAGCTGTAGTAGGGCATGATCAGAGTTACCACGCAGGAGAAAAGTGGCCGCAGTCATTTGTGAGAGAATGTTAGAGTAACCAAATGTTATATCAATGCAGAATGCATTATAGCATTAAAATCTCCAAAGACCACTGTTCTGTACAAATGTTTTGATATCTTGTCAGACAAGATGAATAATAATTGTGGATCAAATGGAGGAGCATTGTACAAATAAGTACAAATGTCCTCTAAAGAGTAGCATCACCACCTTGATCTGTAACTAAGAAGAATAGGATGCATGTAATACCTGTTGAATCCAGGGATTGTGTAAGGCTAAGACTGCTACCAGTCAAATGAGTCTCCTGTAAAAATGCCAAGCGAGGTTTATGTTGCCTAAAGTATTGGAAAATGAGACTTCTTTTAATTTAGGCCTTGTGAGTACCTCTGATGTCCTCTCCCTCCTCTCCTTTCTTTTTTCTTTCTATTTTCTAGGCTCTTCCATAGGGATGATTTGTGATATGTTAATATGCATTTTTCATTTTGTTTCTTGAATAATGCATTTTATACATTGATGTCTCATTTACCAATGCCTGATTCCTCAATTAGGGCGTATGGCTCCTCTGTTGTTACTTATGCTGTTCTTCTTTTGATGTAACATACTCAACAAACCATTTTGATACACTATAAGCTTTGTTTTTAGTTGTATATGGTGTACAACTGCCTTGGCTTGTAAGCTATTGATCTCATGTATCTGTTTGTAAACATGACAATGATTACAATGTATACATGGAGAAAATTTTTCAGTAAAAATGTATTGAGCAAAATTTAGGCCTTGCATGCTCCAGTAAACAAGTTTAACTGCACTAGTCATGAATTAAGTTGCTAGAACTATAGGAATACAGGGTAAGAAAGTAAGCCTTTCCAGCCATAACAATCTGGAGTAGGAGAACAGGCTTCCATCAGCAAGGAATATCTCTAGAACCAGGACCTAAATATCCAAATAAATAATTGAAGGCATGTAGTAAGTGGACAGTATATTGGAAGTGATTGGGAGCCCAAAAATATGTAAAAGCAGCTAGCATATAAACATCTTAAAATGACAAACAAAAGAAATAAATATGCAGCGCTGAAGAACATAAGATAACCAATAATATAGCATAATTTTACATTATTTTATTATCATTAAGTGAGCGCTACTGGTGGCACAGAAATAGTGGAATGATGGTTGCGTCTTAAAGTGATGCATCAATGCAATACAAGCCAAATATTATTGTGACAATAGTGATAAGTCCAATCTAGAAATATAGCAGTCCATGAAACTGGGTGATCCGTGCTCCATGCTGGTAATTGTAGATGCCAAGAGCCAGTAAGATTATGCACTTACCAAAAGCACATATAATATGCGCATTATATGTATATTCTATAATAGGGTCATCTAGGTCTGGTCCAGGGCTGCGGGGTCATCAGGCTCAGAAGTGGACACTCAGGATGCTGCTCACACACAGGGGTCCCACTCCGCTCACATACCCATCAGAAACAGCTCCAAGTAATGGCTCCAAATCCCAAGATGGCTCCACCTTATAGGGCTCGTAATGACCAAGCCAGAGAACAAAATTGTGCTAATAGTGTAGTAGGTTTATTAATTTGAAGGCTAAAAAAGATCTAGGTAAAAGTAACAGAGTAACAGACTCGCATATTACCATAAAATAGCAGAAGATGGCCGCCAACCTTCCTTGCGGCTGTGTGCGGCGTGACGTCACTCTGGTTGGCTCCTCTGACACGTTTCGTGCACCAGTACATTGTCAAAGGGGTGAGCCCACCCGGAGGACATCGAGACTTAAATAATGAATTGCGCATGCACAAGTCATGCGGAGAGATGCGCGCATGCGCGAACCCATCACCATGCGCGTCATGCGAACAGAAATGGCGCAACATTTTGTGGGCTGATGAAAGTAAGATTGTTCTTTTTGGGTCTAGTGGCTGGAGACAGTTTGTCAGATGACCCCCAAACACTGAATTCAAGCCACAGTACACTGTGAAGACAGTGAAGCATGGTTGGGCAAGCATCATGATATGGGGATGTTTCTCATACTATGGTGTTGGGCCTATTTATCCCATACCAGGGATCATGGATCAGTTTGAATACATCAGAATACTTGAAGAGGTCATGCTGCCTAATGCTGAAGAGGAAATGCCCTTGAAATGGGTGTTTCAACAAGACAACGATCCCAAACACACCAGTAAACGTGCAACATCTTGGTTCCAGACCAACAAGATTGACGTTATGGAGTGGCCAGCCCAATCCCCGGATATTAATCCAATAGAAAACTTGTGGGGTGACATCAAAAATGCAGTTTCTGAAATAAACCAAGAAATAGAGAAGAACTGTGGAATGTAGTCCAATCATCCTGGGCTGGAATATCTGTTCACAGGTGCCAGAAGTTGGTTGACTCCATGCAACACAGATGTACAGCAGTTCTCAGAAACAGTGGTATACAACTAAGTATTAATTAAGTGATTCAGTGGAAAGCAAAATCTTCAAACATTTTTCAGTTTATATAGTAAATGTTTGAGTTTGTAAAGAAGAATACAAACACTGCTATTTTTTTTTGAACAGTCTAATATTCACTTTTCTTCAATTTTTTTAGAGGAACAACACAAATTTGATATATTTTTCTTCATGTTTTGATTTGAAATAGAATGTGTAGTGTTTCCAATGCATTTGTGTGTATGGAAATAAAAGCTATTAGAAGGATTTTGAGCTTTATTCACTTTTTTCAACACACTGCTATTATTTTGAACACAACTGTATGTGCTTCTGGTAAGTGCATAATCTTACTCGCTCTTGGCACCTAAAATTACTAGCACGGATCACCCCGTTTCATGGACTGCTATATTTCTAGATTGGACTTATCACTATTGTCACGATAATATTTGGCTTGTATTGCATTGACGCATCACTTTAAGACGCAACCATCACTCCACTATTTCTGCGCCACCAGTAGCGCTCACTTATAGCATCATTTTACATTATTATTATCATTGGTTATTTTATGTTGTTCAGCGCTGCATATTTATTTCTTATGTAGTAAGTGGAGCACAGCTACATAATAAATACAGTAAATAAAATGTAAGAACATCATTAAACGCATTGACTCCTGCTGTTCTTCTCTGGGTAATTGCATCTATCTCCTACCTCCGCTCTTAACTAGAAAAACGCATTGACTCCTGCTGTTCTTCTCTGGGTAACTGCATCTATCTCCTACCTCCGCACTTAACTAGAAAAACGCATTGACTCCTGTTAAATTCTGAACAAATGGTGTATTTATATTTGTGTGTATGTTAACCAGTCCTCACCTCTAGGTGCACTCAGGTTTACGACTGTAGCCTGGTTCCTAAGAAACATCCCCCACTATTCATGTGAGCCTTAGCAGCTTCTAATTGGAGTGGAGTTGAATGCTGATTTGAGCATCTCCCTATAAATTTAGATCAGCTCATGGGGGGAGATCACTGATGGGGGGGCAAGTCTCTGATGGGGGTGCTGCTTATGATTGAGTGCGGCTTTGAACAAGTGCGAAGCAGTTAAACACAGCAGTTGAACTAAAGCAGGAGAACTCAAGCAGCCGGAAGACACAACAGCAAGAAACTCTACTGCATGCTGGACAGACTGCAAGCAAACACCCCAGGAAACATCTCTTACATGCCTGAGACCCACTCCGTGTACCTTTTATACAATACATCCCCTCTTCTCCTCTCCATATTACTATCCTCTGTTCCCAAATCTCATTTCTTTATCCCTCTTCTCCACCCCATAACTTGTACATCTTCCCCTCATTGCTATCATCTCCCTACTATTGCTCTCATCACCTCCCCAAAATGCCTCTTCCACTCCTCCTCATTTTCCTCTCCTCCGTTCCCAAAATCTATTCACTATATCCCTCTGCTCCTCCCAAACAATTGTATATTGTGTCCTCACTGCTTCCTTCACCCCTCTACGGCACCCACCACCTCCTCCTATTACTCCACTCTCCCACTGAACCGAACACCTCCACTAGTAGTTTCTCATGCTCCTGCACATCCCACTCCCATGCCACCCTTCTCCTCCTCATAACCGTGGGAGACATCTCCCCGAATCCTGGCCCTCCACCACCTCCCTCACCCGCACAACACCCTCCTGCCTCCACGTCCCGCCGCAACCCACGCAACTTAGTATCTGTCCCCCTGCTCCCTAAAATCTCCCCCCCCCCCGTTTTCATGTGCACTCCTGAATGCCCGATTGGTGTGCAACAAGGCTACCGCCATCCACGACCTCTTTGTTTCCCGCTCCCTCAACCTCCTGGCGATTACGGAAACCTGGATCCAGCCCACTGACTCTACCTTCCCTGCTGCACACTCCTACGGCGGTCTCACCTGGACCCACTCACCCAGGCCCAACAGTCGTAAAGGTGGTGGGGTTGGTCTGCTCCTGTCACCGCAGAGCACCTTCCAAGTCCTCCCAAACCCCCCCTCCCTATTCTTCTCCTTCGAAGCCCACTGCGTCCGACTATTCTCCCCAACCCCCCTGAAGATTGCTGTGATATACTGGCCTCCTGGATCCATATCCCGCTTCCTGGATGACTTCTCCTCCTGGCTACCCTTCTTCCTCTCCTCTAAGCTACCCACCATCATCATTGGGGATTTCAACATCCCTGCCAACCTCGACAACCCGGACACTGCCTGTCTCCTCCACTTAACCTCCTCCTATGCACTTGCACAGTGCATACAATCCACCACCCACTCTGACGGTAATATCCTTGATCTTGTCTTCTCCAACCGCTGTGCTCCCTACAACCTCACTAACACCCCCTTCCCTCTCTCTGACCACAACCTGATTACCTTCTCTATCTCCTCGTCCTCCAACGCCTACCCCTCCAAATGTCACACTACTACCAGCCATAACCTCCGCAACTTTAATCCTACCCCCCTCCACTCTGCAGCTGATCAACTCCATAACAGCATCCTCCCCCTGTCCTGCCCCAACTTGGCTATGACCGCCTACAACAACGCGCTCTCAACAGCCCTTGACTCACTAGCGCCTTTAACCACACGCAACATCAGACCCTGACCGCTCCAGCCCTGGCAGACTGATCACACCAAAACCCTCAAACGACACAGTCGTGCCCTGGAGCGACTATGGCGCAAAACAAAATCCCAACAAGCCTTCACCTGCTACAAATCTGCCTTCCACACCTACACCTCCACGCTGCCAAACAAGCCTACTTCCTGACCCTCATCAAGGCCCTCTCCTCCAATCCTCGCCGACTCTTCTCCACCTTCAACTCACTACTCTCGCCACCCCCACCTCCACCCAGCACCTCACTCACTGCCCTGGAGATTGCCAATCACTTCAAAAACAAGATTGACACAATTTGCAAGGACATCGCCGCAACTCACACGCCCTCTCAACCTGTCCCCTCTCACACAGCTACCCCCTCTTCCCCCCTCCCCCTCGACATAACCCGCAGTGACTTCATCGCTGCTCAAACTCCCTCAAACCCCCTTCCCCCTCACTCAGCTACCCCCTCATCACCCCGATCCCACGGCCCCACCGCTGCTCTGACCTCCTCTTCCACCCCACCCTACATTCCTCATACTGAAGCTCCCCCAACACTCCGCACCTTTGACCTTACTACCATCGAGGAAGTCTCCAAGATCCTCTCTGATGCCCGCTTCACCACCTGCCCCCTCGACCCTATCCCCTCACAACTCCTACAACCTCCCTTCCCCTCCATCCTACGCTCCCTCACCCACATCTTCAATCTCTCCCTCTCCTCTGGCACTTCCCCTCCCCTCTGAAACATGCACACATCACCCCCATACTTAAAAAGCCCTCCCTGGACCCCAATGACCCGAACAACCTCAGACCCATCTCCCTGCTCCCATTTACATCTAAACTCCTCGAGCGCCTAGTCTACACCCGCCTATGCTCTCACCTCAATGACAACAACCTCCTCGATCCCCTACAGTCTGGTTTCCGTCCCCTACACTCCCCCGAAACTGCCTTACTCAAACTCTCCAATGACCTGCTAACCGCCAAAGCTAATGGCCACTATTCAGTGCTCCTACTCCTTGACCTCTCTGCGGCCTTCGACACAGTCGACCACCCCCTCCTCCACAAAAAACTCCACTCCCTCGGCCTCAGAGATTCTACTCTCTCCTGGCTCTCATCCTACCTGTCACAACGCTCTTTCAGCGTTACCTATAATGCTACCACCTCCCTCTCACTCCGCCTCTCTGTTGGGGTCCCTCAAGGCTCTGTCCTCGGGCCCCTTCTCTTCTCCATCTACACCTCCTCCCTTGGCCAACTCATACACTCTCACGGCTTCAACTACCACCTCTATGCCGACGACACACAAATCTATCTCTTAACCCCCCACCTCACCCCCTCGGCCTCCGCCCGAATCACACACCTGCTGAGCGACATATCAGACTGGATGTCGCTCCACTTCCTTAAACTGAACCTCTCCAAAACCGAGTTTCTTGTCTTCCCCCCAGCCTGGACACCACCCCCCATTGACTTCTCTATCACATCGAACAACGCTACCATCAAACCCGCCCCGCAGGCCAGAGTACTTGGTGTCATTCTGGACTCCAACCTATCCTTCCAGCCCCAAGTCCAATCTTTAACAAACTCGTGCAGACTCCACCTCCGCAACATCACCAAAATACGCACGTTCCTAACCCCAGAAACCACTAAACAGCTCATCCACTCCCTCATCATATCACGACTCGCCTACTGCAACTCCCTCCTCACTGGCCTGCCACGCCACTGGCTATCCCCGCTTCAGTCGATCCTGAATACGGCTGCCAGACTCATTCACCTTTCCAACCGCTCCGTCTCCGCCACTCCCCTCTGCCAATCCCTCCACTGGCTTCCGATTGCGCAACGGATCAAATTCAAAAACCTAACGCTGACGTACAAAGCCATCTACCATACTGCCCCGAACTACATCACTGACCTAATATCCAAGTACCGCCCAGCACGCACACTCCGCTCCTCACAAGACCTCCTAGTTCCCTGGTCTCCTCCTCCCATGCCCGCCTCCAGGACTTCTCCAGGGTGTCACCAATCCTCTGGAACTCCCTGCCCCAACCCATCAGATTATCATCTACTCTCCTCTCCTTTAGGCGCACCCTGAAAACCCATCTCTTCAGGGAAGCCTCCCCCACCCCCTGCTAACTTGCCGACCTCCTTTACTCTTCCTACCACTCCATCCCCCACAGCTATCTCCTCCTGTGCCACCATCCCCTCCCTCCTAGATTATAAGCTCGAAAGAGCAGGGCCCTCAATCCCCTCATGTTTTGCATTGTATTGGTATTGTTTTGTCACATGTTCTGTCCCCCTTTTGTAATGTACAGCACTGAGCGAACTATTGGCGCTTTATAAATACTGTATAATAATAATTAAACCTGTAAACTCCCTGTCCTCACGACTTGCACAGACATGAGCACAGTCTGGCATGGCTACATGACTTTTACCTTATAACTGTAAAGGTAGCAGAAAGGCACTTCTAAAGTCCAGGCAGGAGGCCAGATCAGGGGACCTGAGGTCCAACAAGCAGGAAGTTAACCAGAACTTCCTGGGAGGGGGGACCAAAACGTTTTAGGGTGAACAGAGGATGGAAGCAAATTTGCTTCCAAAGGGAAACAGAATATTTGGCTCTCCTAAGATGCTTCCCAGGAGCCGTAATGAGCAAGAAGGAGGGGGGAACTATTATTAAGGAAGTTCCTCACAGGAATCCATGACCAATGGACGTTCACCGATCAGAGGCAGCCAAGTGTAATTTAGGAGACTTTAAAAGTAAGATGAAACCCTCAACCCTAAAAGTTTAACATACACGACTTACTGCAGGGAGATCACCTAGGTAGAAGCCTCCTCTCGATTATGTAGAGCCCTCATAAACTACCAACCTTGGATATAACATGCTATAAGAGATGACTTTTACTTGCAGCTTATGGGAATGTCTTCCAACATCACTGTATTTCCGCAGAGCAGTCTGGAAATAGAATACCATAACTGAGAAGTAATTCCACAAAGCTCTTATGGCACTTCTAAATATGGTGCTGCATCTCTTCAATACAGACATCATGTGCAGCGGTGGTATCCATTACAACCGCTACTCTCTCTTCTACCTCTGTTTGACTACCTGGGAACTCATAAAGATCGTGGCAGAATCAATTGCATGCAGTTTAGGTCAAAGTGGTCAATTCATTCCATTTGAGAAGATTTTCAAGCCTCTATGGCCTTCAGAAGCTCCAACTGTGTCTTCTGGTTGCCAGGGCTCTGCGTTCCCTTAGGAGGCTGACTTGGCTGGCGCTGAGAGCACAGTGCTAGGATAGGGTGATTCCCGAGGAGAGGATGGTGGGCGCATATGGCCAGCAGGTACCTGGATTAAGCTGCTTGTGCTGGAGAACTGTCTAGCACCTGGCCAGCATCTGGATGTAATATTGGGTCTCAGAGTGTTCCCCCACAATTCCACAGGAGGATCAAACAGGTGTAACAACCTGGACAACTGGCACATCTGCTAGTGAGAGTGCAACACTGTTCTGAGGTTAGCGCCCCAAGGGCAACATGGTGGGCACATGTGTGCAATGGGAGCTTAGAGTCAGCCACTGGGTCCATGGAGTGGCAGATCAGATTGTTTTCAGAGCTCCCAGCAGACATGTCTGTCCCAGTTCACATCTCTCACACCCTTTACCAAAGAGCATAAATCAGGGACTTTTAAACAGACATATAGTCTAATACATTATTAAAACTTGTACTTGAGTTTATTGAAATACATCATTAAAATATTGTGATAAAACCAAACATTATATTGAGATTGCCAATCACTTCAAAAACAAGATTGACACAATTCGCAAGGACATTGCCACAACTCACACGCCTTCTCAACCCGTCCCCTCTCACAGAGCTACCCCCTCATCCCCCCTCCCCCTCGACATAACCCACAGGGACTTCGTCGCTGCTCAAACTCCCTCCAACCCCCTTCCCCCTCACTCAGCTACCCCCTCTTCACCCCTCTCCCACGGCCCCACCACTGCTCTGACCTCCTCTCCCACCCCACCCTACATTCCTCATGTATAATAATAATAATAATTATATTAGCATGGCCTTGTCCTTATTTTTGCAGTGGTACAGAAATTCACTCCTAGCATGTTTCGTCCAAGGGGGCTTCTTCAGGGGTCAATAACCACTGACAATTTGAAGGACTACAAGCTTCAGACTGACCAGGATTGTGACACAGCATATATGACTCTTATTTCACTTCAAGAGTCCATCTTCTGGTGAATGAGGGGGAGCACTGGAAGGGAGCACGATATCTACAGCTTGCTCAAAGGAGAAGCACAAAGCACTTTATTAAACACAGGTGTTTGTCACAGTATGACTGAAGAAACACAAGCATATTAACTGATTTAAAAGAACTTTTAACATTGATTATTTTTTATATTTGTATGTAGTATTTATGAGTGATGCATTGAATTTGAATTGTTTCATATAGTTTCAAATGTTGGGAAGGTAACACATTTATCGCACAGAGTAGGCAGCGCCTAAACAAGTATACATAATTTAAAGGTACAGCACCTTCTTAGGGCTGCAGCCAGTCATATAGATATAATCATACACATTTATTTTTTATTTTTGAAATATATTAGTCCTAAATGTAGGTAAATTACCTTTTAATATAAATCATCCATAGGCTTAAAATAAATTGGGCAGAGCCTTTAACGAACTGCTGTTCAAACACATAAGCTTCTAATGTTGGTCATAAAATACCGCCCCCCCCCCCCCATGACCCCTTTTTGGAAAGTAGACACCACATCAAATTTGATGAGCTATGGTGAGTAAATACACTTTCATTTTCTTAATTTTCCAAAAACTTGTGCAACAAATGAGATCTACAAAATACCATGCCTCATCGCAAATACCTGCAATGTCTACTTTCCAAAAAGGGGTCATTTGGGGGAGGGGGGGTTACTTCCTGGATGCTTATGCCACACATCACCCACTCTTCTAACTACTTGAAGACCAAGCCTTAACTGATGCTTTTTTTCCTTTACATTTTGCTAGAAAACTACTTTGAACCCCCAAACATTTTTTTTAAAGCAGATACCATAGAGAATAAAGCAATTATTCAAACTCTAGTTTTTTTTTTGTAAGTATACTTTTTAAATTTTATTGCACAAAAACATAATATATTGCCCAACTGTTTGACATAATATAAAAGAGGATGTTATGCTGAGTAAAGAGATGCCAAACATGACATGCTTTAAAATTGCACATGCCCGAGCAACGGCGACAAACTACATAAATCTTTACTATCCATGGGTGACGCTTTAAACGCCTTTACAGGTTACCACTTTAGATTAGGTCCAGTGCTAGAATTACTGCCCTTGATCTGACGTTTGTAGTGATACTGCACATGCATGGAACGACGCTTATGTTCTTTGCAGGCAAGCAAGGGAGGGAGGTGTTAGGGATGTTTTTTTTTTTTAATTATGTATATTACTTTTTTTTTACACTGTCCCTTTTCTTTTTTTTTATCACTTTTATTGTTATCACAGGAAATGTAAATATCCCCAGTGATAGCAATAGGCAGTGACAGGTAGTATTTATTGAGAATTCTGGGGTCTATTAGACTCTATATCTCTCCTCTGCCCTAAAGAATCAGATTATACCTAGATCAGTGTGATCAGATGCTTTCCCAATTTAGCTTCCAGTTTCTTAGACTGTAGAGATGATTGGAGCCATTTCAGTCTCCGGTCAGCAATATGGTCAGTCGGCAAAACTGTCGCCTACATTCTTGGGTTTCCCGTGGGAAGGGAGAGCCCAGGAAAAGAGTGGAAGGGGGGGGGGAGGGAATGTCCCTTCCCACTGCTTGTAAAAGTGATCCAGTGGCTACTTAGCCACTGGGATTGCTTTACATGAAAGCTGACCACCAGATAAAAAAAAAAAGATACTAGGATGATTGCTGTAGCTGCAGGCATCATCCCGGTATAACCAAAGTCCAGTGCCGTACCAGTACATTGCTGGTCAATGTTGGGCATATATGTAACAGCAGAGTATATGGGCTTGTGATGAATCAGATCTGTGGACCAGTATGACCACAATTCATTCGTTATTGTAATGCCCATGTATAGGGTTAGGCGCAGAAAAGTTTTAAATTCAGAAACATGACAGGTTTCCATGCGAATTGTCTGGCAGAAGCTGAATTTGGATAGGCAACTATGGATTGTTTGCATATAAATTGCTTTGGCCCACAATCAATTGCTACAAATCTGTGAAAAACAGTGGAGGGGCTAAACGCTAGTGCTGGCAGTGAACGAGGCTAATCCTGCTAACACTGCATTTTTGGGGACATTATACTAAGGAGGCACTAGTGTACAGTTCTTTTCCTGATCAATATATTGATCCGTACAAGCTTTATACTAGTAATGGTGGTGATCAGCGACCTATAGTGTGACCCTGGCTTGGAGAGGCGCTTACAGACCCAGACACTATCTGATGTCGCTAGTGGCAGTAATACAGTGATCATTGAAAAATTTCTATATACTGACACTGTACTAATGGCACTGGCTGGGTAATCAAAGGGTTAAATGTGTTAATCACCCATGTGTTTATAAAATGTAGTACTTTAACGCATGTGCACGCACACCCAGATATAAAAGTCGACTTGCTTTGCAATGCTTGCTTTGAACTGTCATGAATGGGTTAAGTTCATGACAGTTCAAAATATAGTGATCTGTGATTGGCTGCAGCTGGTCGCATGATACAGGTGTTGTGATTGGCCCATGTACCATGTGAGAGCTGTGGGTCAATCACAGCTCTCCGCAAACAGAAGCAAAGATGCTATTATCAATCTGATTCATAATAGCTTTACTAGCATTGTGATGATGTGATCGCATAATCATCGGATCTCAATTACCAGGATCTGCATTCTACTGTGGTAGGTAGACATAGTGGGCGTGGGATGCTGTGCTCCCCTATGTTAGCAGAGGCAGAGTGATGTACCGGTATGTCACTGTGCCTGTAGCTGCCACCTGTCAGCAAGTGGATATTGAAAAAATACCAGAAACTCATCTGCATTACATTTAATAAACCACAATCCTTCAAAAAACCCAGGGGGTTTTTGAGAGGGAAAGTTTTCTATTACAATATGGGGTTGAAGCTTTTTGTCTCATTAAGGCCAGGATGTTGAGTGGCATTAAGATCTATTGCGTCTCAAGCTGTGACAAATTTTGATCCACGCTTTCTCTACGGTAATGTGGAGGCATATGCTCAAGTGCCGTAAACTTGATTATATTCAGGTCAAAATTATGATAGAGCCTAATATGACAGCTAATCAGGGTTTTCATCTTTTATTTCCTGATTAAGGATACATGATCTCCTATGTGTTTAAAAAAGGGACAGTTTTCCTGATATAGAAGCATCCACACATTAACCCCTTCGTGTCAACATAACACAAATATGTGGCCCCACTGGACTGTGCTTTTATGTGTGGGGCCGCATAATTGTGTATCTCCCTTTGTTGGGAGTACGCTGCATGGCATGCTCCCAGAACAGAGACCGGGGTCTCACCAAGAGCCCCTTGTCCCGTACTAATGATTGGGATCTGGAACTCCCAATACCAGGTCACCTGATTGCTCTGATAGCCTCTGATGACAAGTCATAGTACATGTAAGGTTATAGTCATTGTCGCCAAAGATGTCCATGAAGGTAGATAACTCCTCACGAGTGTCTGACCAGAGAAGTAAAACATCATCAATATACTGTTGCCAGGTAATAATGTGATTTAAGCTGTCATCAATATCCTCACACGCAAAAAAGATGCAGCTCTCACCCCTTCCCAGGTACAGGCTGGTGTACGATGGGGCACACTATGTCCCTATTGCCACCCCCTGCACTTGGAGGCAGTGGGAGTGCCCAAACATAAGTTCATTCTATGTTAATATTAACCTGAGTAGGTCTAGGACAAGATTGCTATTGATGAGTGGATTGGCCACGTACCTGCAAATGACCTGCAGCCATTATGGCTCCTGTGCTCCATTGACTTGCCTTCCAGTGCATGCCAATGTAATTTCCACTGTGCGAGTTACGGGGTCACTCAGAGGCTGCAACCTTTCACAGTGAGTGTTACCACCATCTCGCAGCTGGTGACCCACACACCATGTATAGTGGTCCACAGGATTTCACCATCATCACCTCCTGTACCCTGGTCTGGCAAATCCTGTATCTCCAGCAGTAAGCCAATTTTATTGCCAACAATGACATATGGGCTATACCACCTTTTTTGTATCCAATGCAGATCAAAGAGAGTTTGTTTTTATTAACTTTTTAGTGCACTGTGGGGGATTGGGGATCATATTATATAAATGTTCTACATCGATAGCCACTAGCCAGGCATCTTTTGGGACATATAGCCCATCAATTATGCTGATTAAATCAGTAGTATTCTGACTCAAACCATTCTATTAGTTTACTTATCACTTGCTGAGACCTCTATGCCTGGCCTGTATAAGCAGATACAATCACTGCAGATAGTCTATCAGCTGAACTCACCAAGTACCTTTTCTCATCCAAAAAGATCTTTTATTAAATGCAGAAGGTTAACAGCAAACAACGAGATGTGGCAGATGATTGAAAAGACAGTATTTGCAGGTCAAAACATGGTAATGTGTTCCCCCATGACAGCAGATAAACATGTAACTGTGAGACTAGCAGACATGTTTATCCCATATATCCCATAGGATATACATCATAAAAATGGGAGGGAACACAAAAATATAGTTCTATAACCAAAATGACCACAAGATGGCAGTGTATTAATCAACTATAGTGAGGCTAATTCACAATGGCCTAAGGAAATTAACTTTCAATGCACAGTAATATGAACATGACTATGCATTTTACAGTTGTGACCAAAATTATTCAACCCCCAATGCTGTAAAGGGGTTTAGGGACTATAGTGTACATTTGGAATTGTATTCAGAATCAAATCCTACAAGGACGTTGTAACTACCCAAATGCAACTAAAATGACATCAATTGTTTATGTAATACAGTAGTAAATGGTTCTTATGTGGTTTCTTCATTGCCACAATTATTCAACCCCTTAAAGACTACCACTCTGAAGAACAGAGGTTCATACAGGTGCTTTCCATCAGGTATTGAAAACACCTGTGGATGTCACCGAGCAGCAATCAAGCATAATAAGCACCAATTAGGCAGCTTTAAAATGACTGTGATACTCAGCTCCTTCTAGACATTTACTGGTGTGGTTACAAACATGGTGAAGGCAAGAGAATGGTCCAGGAAGACAAGAGAAGAGGTGATTTCTCTTCACAGGAAGGGCAATGGCTATAAGAAGATTGCAAAGATGTTAAACATACCAAGAGACACCTTAGGAAGCATCATTCGCAAATTCAAGGCAAAGGGCACTGTTGAAACGCTACCTGGTCGTGGCAGAAAGAAGATGCTGACTTCGACTGCTGTGCGCTACCTGAAGCGTAGAGTGGAGAGAAGTCCCCGTGTGACTGCTGAGGAACTGAGAAAAGATTTGTCAGATGTGGGTACAGAAGTTTCAGCCCAGACAATAAGACGCACACTGCGTAATGAAGGCCTCCGTGCCAGAACTCCCAGGCGTACCCCCTTGCTGTCTCCAAAGAATAAGAAGAGTCGACTGCAGTATGCCAAAAGCCATGTGGACAAACCACAAAAGTTGTGGGATAGTGTTCTGTGGACTGATGAAACAAAATTAGAACTGTTTGGGCCCATGGATCAACGCTATGTTTGGAGGAGGAAGAACAAGGCCTATGATGAAAAGAACACCTTGCCTACTGTGAAGCATGGTGGAGGGTCAATCATGCTTTGGGGCTGTTTTGCTTCTGCAGGTACAGGGAAGCTTCAGCGTGTGCAAGGTACCATGAATTCTCTTCAGTACCAGGAGATATTGGATGGAAACGTGATGCAGTCCGTCACACACCTGAGGCTTGGGAGACGTTGGACCTTTCAACAGGACAATGATCCCAAGCATACCTCCAAGTCCACTAGAGCATGGTTGCAGAGGAAAGGCTGGAACATTTTGGAGTGGCCATCGCAGTCACCAGACTTAAATCCGATTGAGAACCTCTGGTGGGACTTAAAGAAAGCAGTTGCAGTGCGCAAGCCTAAGAATGTGACTGAACTGGAGGCCTTTGCCCATGAAGAATGGGCGAAGATACCCGTAGATCGCTGCAAGACACTTGTGTCAAGCTATGCTTCACGTTTAAAAGCTGTTATAACTGTAAAAGGATGCTGTACTAAGTACTAAGATTGAATGTCACTTGGGGGTTGAATAAAACTGATAATGCTGTGAGCACAGAAAAGACATTTGTGGTTATTTCATTATAACTGTTATGTTATATTTGTCTGACCTACAAGTGCCTCTTTAATGTAAATGTAAGCAAGATGACTGAATGATCAAAAGCAATGTCAAACTGGCCAAAACACTCAATTTCAGTGGGGGTTGAATAATTTTGGTCACAACTGTATATATTTTCACACAAGTGTAACAGCAAACTCCCCATCTGGTATTGTAAAATACCACTATATTATAACGGTAGTTGTGCAAATAAACAATAATGCAATATATAAAACAAAATAACTGCAATATAAGGCATCAAGTAATGTCAATTAAAGTTCAAGGCACTCTCTTCTTGAGGTCAGAAACAGGATCCAACAAACCCTGTTAAGCAAGTTCTGTTTCCAAACGGCAAGAGCAAAACAAGTTCTGTGATGGGTTTGATGAAAGTCTATACAGTATCTTGTCTGGCAATTTCCACCTCTAGCTCACGATCCTTACCATTTTCACTAGGAATGGTCTTTACAATGAGCCATTCAATTCTTTGAGCTTGCTGGTATTTGCGCAGAACAAGGTCTACAACCTGGAGATTAGGGATCTTACATTGACATTTACTGCATCCTTGCAGAAGATAAAGATATTCCATCTTCCAGAAATTCCAGAAGCAGTTGGCGAGGTGTTGCACCAGCTTCCATTGATCATGGTATCAATTCCTTGCTTTAAATTTTCCAGGTGGAACAGGAACAGACACAAGCTTCTTGGTAAGAAGAGTAGCTGGGACTATGTAGGGGGGTGTGGCTCAGCTGCCCACGTGAGCAGACGGACGCTCGGCAGCTTCGTGCAAGAACCAGCATGAAATACTGATTAACCACTTCCGCGCCGCCCTATAGCAGAAATACTGCTACAGGATGGCATGGGTGCGCAAAATCAGGTGTATATATGTGATTCACGCTCCTGCTATTTTCGTGGGCTGGGGGGGTGTGCGCCCTCGCCGACATGCGGGTTCTTGATTTAATCCCCAAGGGATCAATCATCCGATTTGGGCCAGTGATGGTCAGCCTAAGTCAGATGATTGATCCCTGTCTTATCGGGGATCCTCCTGTACCTGTGTTTACACTTACACAGGTACAATAAATTATGCAATCTTCTCTCTCTGGGCACATTCCATCCCAAAGAGAGAAGAAAGAAGACACAGTGAGTAAAAGCAGCACACTTTCACAGTTAGAACACATTTTATGACACATTTAACCCCTAGATCTCCCCCCAGCCAGTTAACCCCTTCACTGCCCTGTCACCAGTGTCATTCGTACAGAGTACAGATTTTTTGCTGATCACTGTATTAGTGTTGCCGGTGACTTCAGATAGCATCAGTAGGGCCCCTCCTAGATAGTACACCAGTAATCACACTTAACCCCTTGATTGCCAGGAACACGCTCATATACACAATAAACCTCCATTGCTAGTATAGTGTCTGAACAGATCAATATCTTTGATCAGATCAGCGCTATAGCAGAGTTCACATTAGTATAGTGTCCCCAAAAATGCAGCATTAGTGGGATCAGCCCAGGAACCTTCCAGCCTGATCTCTGTTAGCACTTGCTGGTAAATTGTTTTTGTAGTGATTCAAGCAGTCCCTGACAGCCAGGTGCTCTTTTTCCCGTGAGTCTCTCTAGGTACCAATAAATTTATTGGCCAAAATGTTAATGGAAAGGTACTCTTTTCAGAAGAAGTCTACAGGATTCTGAGCATGTCAGATGAGAGTGAAGGGGAAGACTCACTGACACAATCAGCCTCAGAATACAAACCTGTAGGCAGCAGCGGCACCCTGATAGATAGCTCAGATGATAGAGTAGAGGTCCCTGCTAAAGTCAGGTGTACCCGACCCTGTTCCCAGGTTGCTGAGATGTTACTATCGCATGATGACTCTCGTATGCAGCATAGTTCCAGTTCTAGTGCCACTCTACCTTTTGGTGAATTGGCAAGCACCAGCGACCTAGTACATCCTTGTCTTACACATACCAGCACTGCAGTATCACTTGGTGACGTGGTGAGTCCCATAAGTGCAGTACAAGCTGGTGCGGTGACTAGCAAAAGTATTGTCCCACAGCCACCAAGAATTCGCACACAGGCCCGTAGAGCCCCTAGTATCCTTCCAGATGTGCTTGTTAAATCCTGATTGGCAGCCCACAAATTCTGCAGAACCTTCTTTCTTCCTTCCTCTACTTCCCCCATTCACTGCCCAACCTGGAATTCAGGTGGAAACAGCTAATTTAACTACTCCCCTTGATTTTTTGGAGCGGTTTTTCACGGAACATCTGTATGCATTGATTGTGGAGCAAAGCAATTTATATGCACAACAGTTTATAGCAGCCAACCCAAATTCAAAGCTTGCCAGACCATTTGCATGGAAACCCATTACGGTTTACAAATGTAAAGTTTTTTGGGCCTAACCCTCAACATGGGCATTACTAAAAAAAATGAATTGCGGTTGTATTGGTCCACAGACCAGATTCATCATATGCCCATGTTCTCTATTACCATGACCAGGCATAGATATGAAAGTATTATGCGTTTTATGCATTTCAACGACACTCTGTCGTCCTTGGGGTGACCCTGAATTTGACCGGCTCCACAAAATTTGGCCCCTCGTAAATCACCTTAGTAAAAAATTTGCAGATATACATACTCCCCAGCAAAACATTAGTTCCAAAACATCCCTCATTAGTTTTTCTGGCTGCCTTGCATTCAAACAATTTCTCCCCAGCAGGCGTGTCAGATATGGGGTCAAGATGAATAAGACCTGTGAAAAGGCAACAGGCTATACATATAAGTTTTGGATTTAAGAGGGAAAAAGATAGTCATGTAGAGCCCCCCGGATGCCCAGACTACATGGAGAGCAGTGGCAAGATAGTTTGGGACTTGGTGTCATCCTCTTTCCATATGGGGTACCACTTATACGTGGACAAATTTTATTCAAGCATGCCACTATTTAGAGATATGTACAATCTTGGAATTAGCACATGTGGCACCATGCTACCTAATTGCCAGGGCTTCCCCCAACGGCTTGTAAATACACATCATAGAAAGGGGAAAAAAGCCTGCTTGAAAAATAAGGAATAGCTAGGGTTTTTTTGCCTTTCTCTGGATCAACTGTAGGTGTAAGATTATAACTTTTTTTAATGGTTGAACTAGATGGAATTTTGTCTTTTTTTCAATCAGACTAGCTGTAACTCTGACCATCCAAATTGCCACGGCAGCTGGTGTTGATAAACCCCTCTGTGTTCATGACTATAACCTTAACATGGGAGGGGTGGACTTTAACGACCAGATGATGAAGCCGTACTTAGTTTCCCGAAAAGCCAGATGCTGGTACCAAAAAGTGTCTGTTTATTTTAATTGACTCTATACAATGCTTTTGTGCTTTACAAAACAACTGGACGAAGTGGATCCTTCCTAAAATTCAAGGAAGAGATCATCACATCCCTTTTGTATAAAGAAGGTGCTGTGGCCCAAACTCCCAATCCAGATGCTGTTAGCTGGCTGGATGAGAGGCATTTTCCCAATGCCATTCCTGGTACTCCAACTCAAAGGACACCCCAAAAAAGCTGTCATGTCTGTAGCAGACATGGAATTACGTGTGACACCTGCTGTTCTTGTCTCTCGTGTCCTGGCCAACCTGGTCTCTGCCTCAAGGACTGCTTTCGTCGCTACCACACACTAGTGGACTAATAATATAAGGTACAGCACAGGGTCTCGAAAGATGTTAGGTAGTCAGGAAACTGTCTATTGCCTTTTGAGACACAACAATCTGCTTTAAAAAGTTAGTTTTAAAAAAAAAAGTAAAAAAACCCCATAAAAAGTACAAGTCCTGAAAATAAATTTTTCATTTTAAAAACCAAAAATAGTTGTAGTTTTTTTTTTTGTTGTTGTTACTGTTCTACTGTTACAATTTTACTGTTTTATTGTTACTGTGGGAACAGGCTGGACAACAAAAAAAGAACATTTCATGTGAATTAGAAGTGGGTGAATGCAGGGCGGTATATTCTAATGGTGGGCATACCACACACTTTCTGGCAGAGATTTCCTCTCTTTTTTTCATTCAGTCCACAGGCTTCATACAAAAAAAAAAAGAACATAGCATATATACCCAACAAGGATCAGCGATGTACTGGTACATCCTTGGACTTTGAATGGTTATACCAGGCTGATGCCTACAGCTGAAGACATCATCCTGGTATCAATCATTTTTTTCAGCCGGCGATTGGCTTTCATATAAAAGCAATCCTAGTGTCTAATTAGCTGCAGGATTGCTTTTACAAGCAGTGGGAGATGATGCCCCCCTCCCCCGCTACCTTCCACAGTGTTTTCGGGTAGTCCCGTGCCATCGGGGGAATCTGAGAATGCAGCCGGTGTTTGTCAGCTGACCATAGAGCTGATTGGAGACCAGAATGGTGCCAATCATCTCTATAGTCTAAGAAATCGGAAGCTACAAGCATTTCATCACTTCAGTTTCGCAGGATATAAAAATCGCCATTTGTAAATTGGGAAAGCATCTGATCACACCGATCTTGGTTTGATTAGATAATGTAAGGAGAGATCTAGAGTTTGATAGAACCCAGATTTCTAAAAAAAAGAATATATGACAATGCCCATTGACGTTATAGGGGATATTTTCATTCCCTGTGATAGCATTAAAAGTGAAAAAAAAAATGAAAGGGACAGTGTAAAAATAATTCAAAATAACCCCCCCCCCCCATGTACACGCACACCATGCATGTGAGGTGTCGGCGTGAACGTCAGATCAAGGGCAGTAATTCTAACACTAGACCTCCTCTGTAAATCTAAAATGGTAGCTTTTAAAGACTTTTAAAACATTGCCAATGGATATTAAAATGCAGTTTGCCGCCATTGCACGGGGCATGCACAGCTTTAAAGCATGTCATGTTTGGTATCTATTTACTCGGCATACCATCATCTTTTATATGTTACCAAATAATTGGCCAATATATTGTGTTTTTGTGCATTAAAAGTAAAAAAAGTATTTTTTTTTTAAATTTGCTTTTGAAAAATCGCTGCTCGTGTATTATGTGACATAAAAAATTGTAGCACCCACCATTTTATTCACTAGGGTGTCTGCTTTAAAAAAAACATATATAATGTTTGGGGGTTTAATTTCCTAGCAAAAAAAATATGATTATTTTCATGTGAACAAAAAGTGTCAGAAATTGCTTGATCTTCAGGTGGTTAGAAGAGTGAATGATGTGTGGCATAAACTTCTAATGCTGGGCATAAAACAACCCCTTTTTGGAAAGTAGACACCCCAAACTATTTGCTGAGAGGCATGTTGAATCAATAGAAGAATTTATTTTTTTTACAATTGTCAAATGATTTACTGCTCACACATTCTGCTACTTCTCCCGAGTATGGGGGTACCACATGTGAGAGACTTTTTGTCAGTCTTACCAAGTACAGGACCCCAAAATCCAATGACCACCTTCAGGCTTTTAAAGGACTTTATTTTCTCATTACACTTCCTGACTGCCTATCACAGTTTCAGAAGCCCTGAAATGCTGGGATAGCACCAACCCCCCCCCCCCCCCAAATGACCCCTTCTTGGAAAGTAGACACCACAAGGAATTTGATAAGAAGCATGGTGAGTATTTTGCAGATCTCGTTTGTTGCCACAAGTTTTTGGAACATGAAGAAAAAAAACAGAAACACATTTTTTCTTTTATTTTTTTATATTTCAAAACCTTGTGAGAAAAAAATGAGATCTGCAGAATACTCACCATGACTCTTTTTAAATTGATTGGGGTATCTACTTTACAAAAGTAGATAATGGGGGGGGGGGGGGTTGGTGCTATCCTTACATTTCAGGGCCTCCGAAACTGTGATAGGTAGTGAGGAAGTAAAATGAGGAAGTTACGCACCTTCAGGCTCCTGTATGTGGCTAGGCTCCCAAAACATCTCACACATGTGGTATCCCCATACTTGCTAGAAGTAGCAAAATGTATTTTGGGGTGTAATTCCACATATACCCATGGCTTTGTGCGAAAAATACATAATTTAAAGGACAACTTTGTGTAAAGAAAAATGTTTTTGTAATTTTGCAGAAACTTGTGGAAAAAAATAAATCTTCCATGGACTCAATATGCCTCTCAGCAGATAGCTTAGGGTGTCTACTTTCCAAAAAGGGGTCATTTGGGGGTGTTTTTTAGTATCTAAAGAAATGTGATAAGCAGTCAGAAACGTAATAATGGAATTTACACAGCTTTTTCTAACTATTACCATAGTTTGTAGACGCTATAACTTTCACACAAAGCAATCAATATACAGTTATTGTGATTTAACCAAAAACATGTAGCAGAATACATTTTGGCCTAAATTTATGATGAAATTTTAGTTTTTTTGGATATTTTTTATGACCGAAATGAGAAAATATTGTTTGTTTTTTTTTAAATTTAATTTATGTACTGTATTGCATGACTGTGCAAATGTCCGTTAAACTAGTTCAGCTCTGTATAGCAAAAAAGAATGGTGTAAATTGCAGTACCTATACCATAGTTTGTAGATGCTATAACTTTCACACAAAGCAACCAATATACACTTATTAGGATTTTTTTTACCAAAACCATGTAGCAGAATACATTTTGGCCTAAATTTGAGTTTACTATATATTTGAGTTTACTATATATTTTTTATAGCCGAAACTAAAAAATATAGTTTTTCTTCAAAATTTTCGGTCTGTTTTTGTTTATAGCGTGAAAAATAAAAGAGAGCTCTATTTGTGAGCTAAAAATGTAAATTTTGTTTGGGTACAGCATTGCATGATCGTGAAATTGTCATTTGAATTAGTGCAGTGCCGAGTAGCAAAAAGAGGCCTGGTCATTAAGGGGGGTAAATCCTCTAGAGCAGGAGTGGACAACTGTGGCCTTCCGGCAGTTGTAGAACTACAAGTTCCATAAGGCATTGTAAAACTGACAGTTACAAGCATGAGTCCCAAGGGCAGAGGCATGATGGGACTTGTAGTTCACCATCAGCTGGAGGGCCACAGTAGCCCACCCCTGCTCTAGAGGACAAGTGGTTAAAGCAGACAAAATATAGCACTGTAAAGAACACAGAAATGCATGAAAATGTGTCCCAATATTCTCTTAATTGTCCAAAGTGTGAAATTTTGTGTAATTATATTGAAGATCTTGAGGAACAAATTGACTCTAAAACAAATCTTTTGTTAAGACTACAGAATGACAGCAGTATTGTGTCATGATAAAAGTTTGACTGAATTGCCTTACGCCTCAGCAGTCCAACGGATTAGTAATTTGGCTAGCAACAACAGTTCAGACAGAGATGGCTTATTGCCATTGCCAAAATTAGAATCACATTGAGATACATCCCCAATATCATTAAAATATGTTGCTCCAATTGTATTGGATGACAATGGAAGACCAGATGTACAAGGTTTACTGAATAGTAAAAATATTACATTTTTGGTTGACAGTGGATCTGAAATTAGTCTAACCAGAGAAAACATACCTGTGAAACCTAACTCACCCATGTGTAATATAAAAGGTTTTAATAATACAGGTCATTCCACTACTAGACGGGTGTCTAACTTAACATTTGAAGTACCTGGGCTAGTGAAAACTAACATTGACATTCGGTTTTGTCACGGTACAGAGAATATTCTTGGCATTGATGTAATCAATAAACATAGTGGATTATTGATATTATGACCAAAGTTATTTGGAGAAATCCATCTAGGTCCAAATCAGTGTTAATTGATCCTTCTGTATACACTAATGTTGGTTCCATTACTAATATGTCTACAACTCAAAAATGGCCTGATATTGATGGTAATTGTGCTTTAAAGGAAGTGGTACAACTTTGAAAAATACTGAATTGAATATTGAAGGAAAAGATGCAATACCTCTTAATCAGTATGAGTTACCACTAGAATCAATTGAACCACTTTCTGCCATTATTCAAGAATTTGTACAACTTGACATTTTAAAGAAAGCTCAATCAGTGGTAAATAACTGTATTTCAGCTATCAAAAAAGCTGATAATTCATATTCTTTGTCAGTTGACTTCAGGACACTGAATAAACATATAACAAATAACAAAGCAGTTGTTCCTGATCATTCTAATATCAAGTTACATTTGGATGCCAAGGCCAAAGTGTTCTCAGTACTAGTAGTTGCTAACAGCCATTTTTCCATCCCCTTAGCTAAAAATTGTCAGTACAAGCTAGCTTTCAAGTACCAAAAAGAGTCCTATACATTCACTTGATTAATAGCTGGTTTAGATATCAGTGATGGTGTAGTTCATGAGTCTTAAGCAAAAATACTATCAAAATTTTCAAGGCCAGAATGCATTTTTCAGCATGTAGATACGATTATGCTGAGGACACAGAACATTAATGAACATATTGCTCTTTTGTCTAAGTTGTTTATGTTGTTGCAGGCCTAAAGTTAAACACGAAAGAGTTTGGTTGATGAAAAGTCAGGTGAAATACCTTCACATGCAGGAGAAAAATGCTTTAGAAGTGTGGAAAAAAGATTTGCAGAATGCTTCAGCATTAGATAAAATAGAGGTTTGTTCTGAAGCCCCTTTTTTGTTTTGAAAACTCATGTATCTGATAATGCAATTTCTGTAACTTTGTCTCAATTAAAAGAAGGTAATGAGAGAATAATTAGTTACTTCTCCAGAGTTTTATCAAAATTGGAAAAAACTTTTGTATCAGATGTGCAGCAACTGCTAAGTGTTTATAAGCAATCAAAGCATCAGAGAGCACAGTGAAGTCAAACAGGATCATATTACAGACTCCTGGATAGACTTCTTTACGGGCGGAGCCTGACTATGGCGGCGGCGGACAGCTCGTGATAGGAGCTCTCGCACAAGTCTCCTCTTACCGACCCCCCTTTTTTGGCCTCAAATCCCCCCCAGAGGTATGGAGAACCAGATGGCTGAGACCTACCTCGGCCTGGTAGGTTTCCCTGGATGAGCGGCGGCCCGCGGTTGGGAGAGCCGGGGAGCTGGAGAGCAGTGGAGAGAGGCTGGGATGCTGAGTCTGGTTGCCGGGAGATGAGGAGGTGCGGCCGGGACACGTGTCCAGCCACGGTGCATCCCTGGGAAGCAGGGAAGCCGGCCGGCCGAAGGCTGACAGGGAGCAGGAGAGTTACTGAGGTGTCGGATGGCCAGCTATCCCTGGAGCCTTATCGTGGTGCTGACAGGGAAGAACAGCCTTGTCCAAGGAAGAAGAGAATGGAGGAAAGCCCTGGAGGGTCCCCCTGAGAAGAGGTGGCGAGGAGCTGACCTGCTGAAAGAACTAAAGGAGGGAGCCTGGAGCCGTCTCACGAGAAGAAAAGCGCAAGGAGGGTGAGTGAGTCTGGCTGCGGCTTCACACTTAAAGTCTGTATTTGAGTCGGTGGGGAAACTGAGAGTGAGAGGAAAAAAGGGGGGGGACCCCCAGAGAATATAGACAAGGAGAAGAATGTAATGTGCAGGCACAAGTTTAAAGAAAAGTGATTGGACAGGGCTGGGACTTCCATATAATATTAACTGTCTCTTCTTAAACACAAGTCTATGAGAGGAAAATAAAAGACATAGAAGAAATGAAAAACAAAAGTGCAAAAGGAACCGAGCCTAAAGGGACCCAAACGGGTACAATTAAAAAATATACATCCCAGGGAGACGTGACCACGGAAAGGCCCCAGAGTAGAAGCGATAAAGGAGAATTAGATCTAAATCTGCAAAATAGTCCTAGATAGTTAATGGATCTGGATATCACTAGTCAACAAATATCAGAGTTGGAAAAAGATCTACAAATTCCAAATAAAAAAGAGATGATAAAAATGTTTAAAGAATTGGAGAGAATAATAAAGCAAGAAATGGTAAATATTCGAAATGACCTGGGGCAGATATTGTTAAGAGTGGAAGAAACGAAGCAGAAAGTTAATAATCAGACCCAGATTATTTCCGAATTAGAAAAGAAGATAATCAATATGGAAAAAGTCCAGGAAAAACTGCAGTATAAGGCGGAAATCCAAGAGAATAGAGAAAGAAGGAGAAATATAAGGATAAGGGGGGTATCGGAAAGTCTAAAAGGAGAAAAACTGGATGAGGCGGTTTGCAATATACTGAACTTTATAACGGGAAACTCTGATATGGAAAAGACTAATATAGAAGGAATCTCTACAAATGGGAAACTCCAGGGGAACTATGAGAAGGACAAGCCGAGAGATATACTGATTAAATTTCATGAACTTCAGCAAAGGCAGTGCTTCTCAATTATTTTCTGTCATGCCCCCCCCTAGGAAGAAGAAAACTTTTTATAATTTGTCTATAAAATTGTTATAAGTAGGAATAGTGCCCCATCGTTGGTGTCAGTGGGAGGAATAATGCCCCATCATTAGTATCAGTGGGAGGAATAGTGCCCCATCATTGGTATCAGTGGGAAGAATAGTGCCCCATCGTTGGTGTCAGTGGGAGGAATAATGCCCCATCATTAGTATCAGTGGGAAGAATAGTGCCCCATCATTGGTATCAGTGGGAGGAATAGTGCCCCATCGTTGGTGTCAGTGGGAGGAATAATGCCCCATCATTAGTATCAGTGGGAAGAATAGTGCCCCATCATTGGTGTCAGTGGGAGGAATAGTGCCCCATCGTTGGTGTCAGTGGGAGGAACAGTGCCCCATCTTTGGTGTCAGTGGGAGGAATAGTGCCCCATTGTTGGTGTCAGTGGGAGGAATAGTGCCCCATCATTGGTATCAGTGGGAGGAATAGTGCCCCATCGTTGGTGTCAGTGGGAGGAATAGTGCCCCATCATTGGTGTCAGTGGGAGGAATAGTGCCCCATCATTGGTGTCAGTGGCAGGAATAGTGCCCCATCATTGGTGTCAGTGGGAGGAATAGTGCCCCATCGTTGGTGTCAGTGGGAGGAATAATGCCCCATCATTAGTATCAGTGACACCAATGATGCGGCACTATTCCTCCCACTGACACCAATGACACCTGCTGACCCCTGTTGCAGTATGGTGCTGCTGCAGCCAGCATATGTGGTTGCAGCAGCACCTCTGCACTGCACACTTACCGGCTTTTCCCTCACTCGATTTTCGCGGATCCGCCTCCTCGCCCGTGATTGGCCGCCTGTGTACCTTTCCTGCGCTACAGTTCTGGCTGCCAATCACCGGTGAGGAGGCGGAGCCGAGCGGCAGGAGTGAGGGAGTGGCCGGAGTGACGGAAGGAGCAGCGCTTCCTGGATGGATCCAGGTAAGAGACAGCAGCCCTCTGCCCATCCCTGTACTTAGTGTCCCTTCTGTCGGAAGGGGGGGGGGCGGCGGCAGCACCGTGCCGCGCCCCCCTTGACGGAGCCTCGCGCCCCCCCGGGGGGGGGGCGCCCCGCTATTTGAGAAGCACTGAGCAAAGGGAAAGAATCTGGAGGAAAACTAAGGGAAAGCCAGTAATAAAATATGGAGAAATGAATATCCAGATATATGCGGATTTGTCATCGGAGACTCTCCGGAGGAGGAGAGCTCTGAGGCCTTTGTTGGAACAGATGAAAAAACAGAAGGTGCAATATAGATGGGGGGTACCGGAGTGCTTAATAGGACGGAAGAATGGAATAACAGCACGTTTGAGGTTCTGTCAGGGATCCCGGGTCCCCGGCGGTGCGCGCATGCGCAGACGGCCGATCCGTCCCAGCCGGCAAGCACAGAGTCGTCGGCGATCGCGGCGGCCGCGCATGCGCAGTAGCGATCGAGGCCGCACCAATGGAAGAACAGGGTGCTCTATTTAAAGCTGCCCTGTGCATCTCCAGGTTGCCGCAAGGTCTTGTTCCTGATCCTGTAAGTACGCTTCCTTGTTGCCAAACTCTGCCTGTTCTGACTTATGCTGACCCTCTCCTGCTCTGACCCCGGCTCGTCCCTGACCATCCTTCTGCCTGACCCTCGGTACCGCGCTGCCTGCTACCTGCTGAACCTGGCTTGTGACCCCGACCATTCTCCGCTTACTCCACCTGTACCACGCTGCCCGCACGATACCGACCCGGCTAGTCTGACCTCGCTCACTCCTAGCTGTCACCCATCCATCCCGCTCGGATCGGGATCTGTCATCCGTCCATCCCGCTCGGATCGGGATCTGTCATCCCATCCATCCTCTCGGATCGGACCTGTCATCCCCTTCACAGCAGGCTCATCCTGGGCACATACCCTCAGCGGGACCCCTCTGCCACCGCCGGGGGTGCCCAGGGGCGCGACCTGGTTCCAGTCTTGCACCAAGTCACCTACAATGGTGCCACCTCCCCCTCCCTCCCCCTCTCTGTTGGGGTCCCCCAAGGCTCTGTCCTTGGACCCCTTCTCTTCTCCATCTACACCTCCTCCCTGGGCAAACTCATACAATCTCACGGCTTCAACTATCACCTCTATGCTGACGACACCCAAATCTACCTCTCCACCCCTCACCTCACCCCCACTATCTCCGCCCGCATCACTCACCTCCTAAATGACATCTCAGACTGGATGTCGCTACATTTCCTCAAGCTCAACCTCTCCAAAACCGAGCTCCTCATCTTTCCCCCTGCCAACACCCCCCCCCCATCCTATCCATCATCACCAACAACTCCACTATCACTCCCGCCCCGCAAGCCAAAGTCCTTGGCGTCATTCTTGACGCGAACCTCTCCCTCCAACCGCATGTGAAATCACTCACAAACACATGCAGGCTCCATCTTCGCAACATTGCCAAGATACGCTCCTTCCTCACCCCAGACACCACCAAACTTCTAGTACACTCCCTCATCATCTCATGCCTTGACTACTGCAACTCCCTCCTCACTGGCCTACCCAAGTGCAGGCTCTCCCCGCTCCAGACCATCCTGAACTCAGCTGCCAGACTCATCCACCTCACCACCCGCTCCACCTCTGCCACCCCCCTCTGCCTCTCCCTCCACTGGCTCCCGATTGCCCAACGCATCAAATTTAAACTCCTAACCCTGACCTACAAAGCCGTTCACAACACTGCCCCTGACTACCTCACCAACCTGATCACCAAGTACCACCCTACCCGTACCCTTCGCTCCTCACAGGACCTCCTTCTATCCTGCTCCCTGGTCTCCTCCTCCCATGCACGACTGCAGGACTTCTCCAGGTCCTCCCCCATCCTCTGGAACTCACTGCCCCAATCCATCAGACTGTCGCCTTCCCTATTCACATTCAGGCGCTCCCTCAAAACCCATCTCTTCAGGGAAGCCTACCCCACCCTCACCTAACGGCCATCCTCCCTCATTCCTCCCACCACTTCATCCCCCTCAGCCACTTCCTACTGTACCTTTACCCCCTCCCTCCTAGATTGTAAGCTCGTAAGAGTAGGGCCCTCTTACCCCTCGTACGTTGTTTGTTGTTGTTGTACTGTGCCATGTATTGTCCCCCCTATTGTACAGCGCTGAGCAAACCCTTTGGCGCTATATAAACTCGTAGTAATAATAATAATAATAATAAGTCCATCCCCACCATCAGGGGCCCTGGTGAAAAGGCAGACTGGGACTTAGACTCCGCGTCCTGGGAAACCCCGTGCTGTGGACCACTAGAGATCCCGTTGGGCGGAGCCTGACAGTACCTTGCGGCCATGACTGAGCCTGGAAGGGGAACGTCCCCTCTGAATGACATCTGCCGACAGATGGAGACCCTTACACTAGGAATTAGGGGTCTACAGGAGGGTTATACAAAATTGGACAGTCGCATGCAGACCATAGCTACATCTACCAGGGGGTCTGGGGAACCCACTAGGGAGACACCAGGGTTGTTACCCGCGCCTGAACCCCGTGTCCCCACACCAGAACGTTTTTCTGGAGACCGAAGTAGATTCAGGGCCTTTCGTAGCTCCTGTCAGCTATACTTTGACCTCCAGCCTCGGACCTTTTTCTCTGAATCAGTGAGGGTAGGGTTCATCATTGCCCTACTACAGGGTGGACCCCAAGACTGGGCCCACCGGCTCCTAGAGAATCGAGACCCACTGTTGAGGTCAATGACAGTATTTTTTGAGGCTATGGCCCTCTTGTATGACGACCCGCTGCGCACCGCAACGGCCGAGAGGGCCCTATATACACTCAGGCAGGGTCACCGGACAGTGGAGGACAAGCGTAGTGACAGCCAATGGAACGAGGCGGCTCTGCACCACCACTTCCGCATAGGGTTAGCTGAATCACTGAAGGACGAATTGGCCCGAATAGACATACCTAGTACTTTGGAGGCCCTAATAGCATTGACTATTCGAATTGACCGCCGGTTGCGGGAGCGTAGGCAGGAAAGGTGCAACCAAGGACAAGGACCAACTGAAACACCCCCTCAGGCTTCAACCCAGTTCCAGCCGGCAAGCCAGAATCAGGATGCTATGGATACACCCAAGACCGGGCCTCCGGGAAGGACACGGCCGACACTTACACCTGAGGAACGCCAGAGGCGTCTTACCAACCATCTCTGCCTATACTGTGGGGGAGCAGGCCATGTGGTACGTACCTGTCCAGTCAAGGGGGGTAAGTGTTCCGCTGTTTTTTCTACGGTCAATTCTACCAGTGTGGGCAACACTAGTTATCTAGCGGTACCTGTGTCACTTCAGCTGCCGGGGAGAACGGTGGTGACCACAGCAATTGTGGATTCTGGGGCGTGTAGTTGCTTCATAGATTTGGACTTTGTAGTTCAGCAACAAATCCCCCTACAGGCTAAGGAGGTGGGATTGAATATTTTTCTAGCAGATGGATCCCGTATTAAGTCAGGGGTGGTGGACCACGAGACCCCACCTATCCGTACTACTATATCGACCCATCATGAAGAACTCCTTCGGTTAGACGCCATAGCATCCCCATTATTTCCAATTATTTTGGGGCTCCCGTGTTTACGAGCCCATAATCCCCAGGTGGACTGGAAGACGGGTTCTATCCAGTTCCTCTCCACATACTGCCAGCAGCATTGCCTCCATAAGACCTCCACGATTCCGGAGACCTTGTTGTGTCTAGAGACAGATGTGGAACTGGTGCAAGTCATTCCTTCGGCCTACCATAGTTTTTTGGATGTGTTTAGCAAGCGGGGGGCGGACACTCTCCCCCCGCACCGAGGTTATGACTGCCCAATTGATCTCCTCCCAGGGTCGGAAATCCCATTTGGGCGGATATTCCCCTTATCCGAGCGGGAGTTAGGGGTGCTGAGAGAATATATCGATGAAAACCTTCATAAGGGGTTTATTAGACCCTCCACGTCACCAGCTGGGGTGGGCATTTTCTTTGTGGAAAAAAAGGACAAGTCCCTCCGGCCCTGCGTAGATTACCGGGACTTGAATAAAGTCACGGTAAAGAACCATTACCCGCTACCACTAGTCCCCGAACTTTTTCAGAGGCTAAAGTCAGCATCTGTCTTCACTAAACTAGACTTGAGAGGTGCCTATAATTTAGTCCGTATCAGAGAGGGGGACGAGTGGAAGACAGCATTCCGTACCAGATTCGGACACTTTGAATATTTGGTTATGCCCTTCGGCCTATGCAACGCTCCAGCCACCTTCCAGCATTTCATAAACGATGTGTTCAGGGACTATCTGGATATCTTCGTCATTGTATACCTAGACGATATCCTTATCTTTTCCCCAACCTTGGAGGACCATAGGGGTCACGTGAGGCGCCTGTTAGAACGGCTCCGCTAACACAGCTTGTATGCCAAGGCAGACAAGTGCTGCTTTGAACAGAGTAGTATTTCATTTCTGGGTCTAACCATCTCTCCCACGGGAATAGCCATGGATCCCCAAAAGGTTTCAGCCATCTTAGATTGGCCAGCATCCACCGATAAGAAAGCGGTCCAACGCTTTATCGGCTTCGCAAACTTTTATAGGAAGTTCATTAAGAACTTTTTGGGCCTAGTATCCCCTATCACCCAGCTGACCAGGCAGGGGGTCCGCTTCCAGTGGACACCTGAGGCACAGAGGGCATTCGAAGCCTTAAAAGAGTTGTTTACGGCAGCTCCTATTTTGAGCCACCCCGATTCGTCCTTGCCATATATCTTGGAGGTAGACGCATGCGAGAATGCGGTCGGGGCGATCCTGTCCCAGAGGAAGGGCATCAAAGAGCTTGTGCACCCGGTGGATTTCTTCTCCAGGAAACTAACTCCTGCTGAAAGGAATTATGATATCGGGGATCGGGAACTCTTGGCGATCAAGGTGGCTCTAGAGGAATGGAGATACTTGTTAGAGGGGGCGGTACACCCGATATTGATTTTCACGGATCACAAGAACCTAGAGTATTTGAGAACAGCTAAACGTCTGAGGCCACGTCAGGCCAGGTGGGCACTGTTCTTTTCACGGTTCTTTTTCCATATAACCTATAGGCCAGGGTCTAAGAACACGAAACCTGACGCGCTCTCCCGCATGTTTGGGGATCCCGAAGAGAGTCCCAAGCCAGACACTATCCTGTCCCCAGGGAATTTCCTAGCCCTCCAATCGGAGCTCCATTCTCAATTGCAGACCGCGTCCGTAGGTATGCAAGGTCCACCCGGTGTCCCCTTACTAAATAGGGAGGGACTCCTCTGGAAGGAGGATCAGATTGTGGTCCCTGAGGAAGCCCGTACATTGGTATTAGGATACTGCCATGATCACCCGCTGGCCGGGCACTTTGGGGTACGTAAGACCTTGGAGCTGTTGCAGCGTACTTTCTGGTGGCCTAATATGGCCAGAGAGTGCGAAACTTACGTAAAAACCTGTCCCGTTTGTCAGAGGAACAAGCCTACTAGGAATAAGGCTTGGGGTCTCTTGCGTCCATTAGCAATACCCGACAGACCATGGACAATGATATCCATTGACTTTATTGTGGAACTTCCACCCTCTCAGGACCACACAGCAATCTTCGTGATTGTAGACCGCCTGTCCAAGATGACCCATTTTGTACCTCTAAAGGACACACCTACGGCCCTTGAGACAGCACGTGTGTTTATTAAGGAAGTGGTAAGACTCCACGGAATTCCCAGGGATATTGTATCTGACAGAGGGGTTCAGTTTACATCCAGGTTCTGGAAAGCTCTATGTGATACCCTGGGAATTAAGCTATCATTCTCCTCCGCTTACCACCCACAGACCAATGGCTAGACGAAGCGTACAAACCAGACCCTAGAGCAGTACCTCAGGTGCTATACCACCTTCCTCCAAGATGGCTGGTTTACTCTCCTGCCACTTGCGGAATTCGCATATAACAATGCGAGTCACTCGGCTACTAGACAGTCCCCGTTTTTCGCAAACTACGGGTTCCACCCTGTATTCCTGCCAGATCTGATCCCGGAGGTCGCAGTCCCGGCCACGCAGGATATGTAGAACTTTTTGTCAACCAATAGCAAGGTATTGCAGGAAGCAATGGCAAAGGCCCAGGGTGACAATAAGAGGGCATTTGATAAGAAAAGAAGGGGGGAATTGAGTTTGCAGCCAGAAGACCAGGTTTGGTTGTCCACCACAAATTTAAAAATGCCCTGCCCTTCGAAGAAATTGGCTCCCAAATTCTTGGGGCCTTTTCGGGTAAAACGTAAGATCAACGAGGTGGCATACGAGCTTGCACTGCCCGAGTCTATGAAGGTTTATCCAGTCTTCCACGTGTCCCTATTGAAACCAGCAACTCCAGACCCCTTCCCGGATCGAAGGTCTAAACCACCGGAGGCAGTAAACGTGGATGGGGAGGAGGAATTTGAAGTTGAAGTTATCTTAGATTGTAGGAAGAGGGGAGGCCAAACTCAGTTTCTGGTTAAATGGAAAGGATATGGGGCGGAGGAAAATTCATGGGAGCCGGCCCAAAATGTGCACGCCCCAAGACTTGTGCGGGAATTTTTTCAGAACCAGCCGTTCAGTAAGGGTCGGTTGGGCATCCGGAGGTTGCCCGTAGGGGGGGGGGCAATGTCAGGGATCCCGGGTCCTCGGCGGTGCGCGAATGCGCAGACGGCCGATCCGTCCCAGCCGGCGAGCGCAGAGTCCTGCGCATGCGCAGTAGAGATCGCGGCCGCACCAATGGGAGAACAGGGTGCTCTATTTAAAGCTGCCCTGTGCATCTCCAGGTTGCCGCAAGGTCTTGTTCCTGATCCTGTAAGTACGCTTCCTTGTTGCCAAACTCTGCCTGTTCTGACTTATGCTGACCCTCTCCTGCTCTGACCCCGGCTCGTCCCTGACCATCCTTCTGCCTGACCCTCGGTACCGCGCTGCCCGCTACCTGCTGAACCTGGCTTGTGACCCCGACCATTCTCCGCTTACTCCCCCTGTACCACGCTGCCCGCACGATACCGACCCGGCTAGTCTGACCTCGCTCACTCCTAGCTGTCACCCATCTATCCCGCTCGGATCGGGATCTGTCATCCGTCCATCCCGCTCGGATCGGGATCTGTCATCCCATCCATCCGCTCGGATCGGACTTGTCATCCCCTTCACAGCAGGCTCATCCCGGGCACATACCCTCAGCGGGACCCCTCTGCCACCACCGGGGGTGCCCAGGGGCGCGACCTGGTTCCAGTCTTGCACCAAGTCCATCCCCACCATCAGGGGCCCTGGTGAAAAGGCAGACTGGGACTTAGACTCCGCGTCCTGGGAAACCTCGTGCTGTGGATCACTAGAGATCCCGTTGGGCGGAGCCTGACAGGTTCCCAGAGGACTTGAGAAACTTTTGTGATAGACTTGAATTACAAAGAACTGGAATTAGTAGTTGAGAAGAAGAATCCAGGGGATTTAGATTCAGATTTAGATTAAAAAGAAAGGAGGAGCGGCGACTGGGAGGGGGGGGGGTCGGGGGGGGGAGGAGTAGGAGAGAGGATTTGAACTTTTTGGGGGTTTTTTTCTTCTTCTCCTCTCCTTCCCTGCCCCTCCTGTTTCGCCTTCTCTTCCCTCATACTTTCAGCTTAACTCCTTCTTTCGGAGAAGTATATATAGAATGGGGGTCAATGGGGGGTTTGGTTAGAGGGGAAGTTGTCCATGGGAGGAGTGAAGCCCTAAGGATTAAATCAAAGGTGGATATTATCTCCACAAATGATTCTTAGGCAAATTGTAGGCCTAAAAAGAGGGGGGAGGGAGGGAAGAAGTGGGGGGGATGGACGGGGTTGGAGGGGAGGGCGGGGAAAGGGATCGAGGGGACTATTGGGGGAGGGAGGGAGGGGGGAGGGAGGGGCTTTAGGGACAACACTCTGCATGATGGAAGGGAAAAAAAAACAAAAAACAAGGATATACGACATATGGAAGATCTACGATTTATAACATATAATGTAAAGGGATTTAATTGTCCTGGGAAGAGATTTAAACTATTCAAGGAGCTACAGCATAGAGAGGCTTTGGTGGTATTTTTGCAGGAGACACACTTTGAGATAAAGTCAGATATAAAGCTGTACTCTAAAAATCACCCAACATGGTTTTATGCGGATTCCCCAATCAAGAGAGCTAAGGGAGTAGCAATAGGGTTTGCAAAAAATGTAAGGCTGGAGATAAAAGAGAGAGAGGTAGACCCTGAGGGGAGATTTTTCTTTTTGAAGGGTAGACTACAAGAGCAGGAATGTACAATTGTGAATATCTATTGCCCAAATAAAAGACCAGAAGCTTATCTGAAGGGAGTCCTGAGAAAACTGATGGCCTTTAAGAAGGGACGTTTGATAATGGCAGGGGATTTGAATTTTTGTATGGACCCACAAATGGATACAACCTCTTCTGTACAACGAGAGGGAGGTCGAGCTCTGAGAATCCTGAAGAGAGTGATACAGGAGTGTCAACTCGTGGATATTTGGAGAGTAATTCATGGAAAAGAGAGAGACTATACCTTCTTCTCTAAAGCACATGAGATGTACTCCAGATTGGACTATATATTGGTAGATCATCAACTTATAGAAATGGTAGATAAAGCAGAAATAGAGGCGATGTCCCTTTCAGATCATGCCCCTGTTACCCTGAAAGTGAGGTGGGGAAGACGATCGACAGGTGGGATAGGTTGGAAGTTGAACGAGGCTCTTCTCCTGGATCAGGAGGTGGATCAGAAAATTAGAGAAGAGATTGAAAGATTTTTTCAAGAGAATGAGACGGGGGAGGTGTCGGTGGCTACGGTATGGGAGTCCCATAAGGCCTATATAAGAGGTATATTGATTGCGGTCGGGGCAAAAAAGAAAAGGGAAAGAAGAGAAAAACTTACTGGGCTGCTAAAAGAAATATTTGACTTGGAGCAGATACATAAAAGTAAAAGATCAGAAGAGATAAGACAGAAGGTAATAAAAAAGAAAGAAGAACTAGAGCTACTGATGGAGGAGGAGAAGAGAAGAGTTTTCAACAAAGTTTCAAGTGAGAGATATAGATGGGGAGACAAGCCAGGAAAATATTTAATGAGAGCCTTGAGGGAAAAGAAAAATAGGAATTATATAGAGAAAATAAAAAACCCCAAGGGGGAAATGGTTTATCCTACTAAAGAGATCATTAAGGTGTTTAGAGAATACTATAGCAAGCTGTATAATATCGCCTCCCAAGATCCAGTAAACATAAGCGGGATTGAGAGAAGAGAGAAAAGATGGGAATATTTAAAAAACGCAGGACTACCGAAGTTAAGTGAAGATCAACTGAATTCCTTTGATCTGGAAATTACGCAGGAGGAAATAATAAGAGCATTAAAAAGTACCATGACGGGGAAAAGCCCAGGCCCAGATGGTTATACAGTGAAGTACTATAAAAAATACAGTGACTTGTTAATACCTAAATTGAAGAAATATATGAATGCCCTGGGAGGAGAGATGGAGATGAGACGGGAATCTTTACAGGCCCATGTGGTGTTGATACAAAAGGAGGGGAAAGATGTTTCTCAGTGCTCTAGCTATAGACTGATATCACTTCTGAACATAGACACTAAGCTATACGCAAAGATTCTAGCAAATAGGCTAAAAGAATTTATGCCAGAATGGATCCAGGGGGATCAGGTAGGATTTGTTCCAGGAAGGGAGGGTAGAGATAATGGGTTGAGAACTCTGTTGCTTATCCAGAAAGCTAGGAAGGGGAAAACCCTGGTAGCAGTGCTTTCCATCGATGCCGAAAAGGCATTCGATAGAGTAGATTGGGGCTTTATGATGGATACCCTGGAGACTCTAGGAATGGGCGTAAGAATGAGAGAGTGGATAGGAAAGTTGTACAGAGAGCCCTCAGCGGTTGTCATGGTTAATGGAGAGAGGTCAGAACCTATTGGGATGTCAAATAGAACTAGACAGGGATGTCCATTGTCCCCATTGTTGTTAGAACCTTTATTGGCAACTATTAGGAAGAATATAGATATAAAAGGAGTGCAGATAGGAGAAGTTGAACATAAAGTGGCTGCCTTTGCGGACGACCTGTTGTTCTATGTGGGAAATCCGAGGATAACACTCCTAAATCTATGGGGACTTATCAAACTTGAAAATCAATCCAACAAAAACTGAGATCCTAAATGTAAACCTTCCAAATAGTGAAAAAGAAAAAATACAAAAAGAATTCCCTTTTATATGGAAAAATAGAGAGATAAAGTATTTGGGGGTTAAACTTTCTGCTTCATATACGAACCTGTATAAATTAAACTATATCCCATTCTTAAATGAGATCAAGGAGGAACTAAGGAGATTGGGAGGAGGTAATCCGTCTTGGATAGGCCGTATAAACTTGATAAAAATGATAATAGTACCAAAAATCCTATATAAATTCCAGATGATTCCAGTCAAAATCCCGGAGGTCTATTTCAAAGTAATAAAAAGGATGTTAACAAAATACATATGGAAAAATAAAAAACCTATAATATCATATGATTTGTTAAGTAGAAAAAAGGAGAAGGGAGGTTTGGGAGTGCCAGACATCAAGAGGTATTATAGAGCAGCAGTTCTAGCGAGAATTTACGATTGGACACATAACTCAGAGGGGAAAAGGTGGGTTAAGATTGAGAATGAATTAAGTGGAATTACCTTGAGTAGAATTATATGGGCACCAGCACAATATAGAAGGTTAAAAGATACCACGAGTGTTTTTACATTAAATGTTTTAAAGGCTTGGGACAAATTGCATAAACTTATGAAATGGGATTTTAATTCACAATTAATATCACTGAGGAACACGGATTATTTCCCTCCAGGTAAGCAGGAGAGCACAGGAAAATGGTTTAAAAAAGAGGATATCCAATTGAGAGATATTATGGAAGGACAGGAATTGAGAACACTTAAGGATTTGAAAAAAGAAAGAGAACTCTTCATTAAAATAGATGAGTGGAGATATCACCAATTAAAACACTTTGTCAGAAACCTTCCAAAACCGTTGAGATTGAGAAAGGATTGGAATCTGTTTGAGAGGTTGTTGGAAACACGAGGTGATGGGAGGCGGGGCACGGCTAAAGTTTATAAGATCCTCACTGAGTTAGACACATACACAAAACCAATGTATATAGTAAAATGGGAAAGAGATTTGGGAATAGAGATAGATGAAGATAAACAAAGGAAAATATATAGATTAATACACGAGAATATAAGTATGATAGAGGTGGAGGTAAATTATAAGTGTTTAGCGAGATGGCACATTACACCGAAGGTTGAGCATAAGATATGTGGGGAAAATACAGTAGAATGCTGGAGGGGATGTGGAAAGATAGGCACGCTATATCATTTATGGTGGGAGTGCCCGAAGATTCAAGGTTACTGGGAGATAATGGTTCAACTAATTGAGAATATCTCTGAGATAAAGATAGGACTGGAACCAGAAGTGTGTCTACTACATAGTACAGAGCTATCAGTAAATAAATACAAGGATTCGGGTATATGGTGCTATTTGAATGCGGCGAAGGGTCTGATACCCAAGTTCTGGCATAGACCAGAGGTGCCTAAGATAGAGGATTGGGTGGAGAGAACGAATCAGATATGTAGGATGGAGAAATTGTATTACATGCAAGAAGACAAGATGGGGTCATTCTTTAAGAAGTGGAGAAAATGGGAAGAATTTATGGAGAAATATATGAAGTAGTAGTGTGAGGGAGATGGAAGTATTTATATATTCTATATTCTAGTTGAGAAAAGAAGAAATAGAACATTGCAGAGTGGGTGGGTTTATTTGGGGGGAGGGAGGTCTTATTTGGGGAGGAGGGAAAAGATAGGGGGGGAGTGGTAATGGGCATAAAGATAGTAAGAAATGTAATTAATGATCTGGAAATGGTTTTGTATGAGTATAACGATGAAATATGTACTATATATGTAAAATAAATAAATATTTAAATTAAAAAAAAATATTACAGACTCCTGACTGCTCACTAAGAGGAATTCTTGAGGAAGATGCTTTCAGAGAATGTCGTGAAAGGTATCATCAATGGTTTAGAGCAGGGGTGGGCAACTTTGACCCTCCAGCTGTTGTAGAACTATAAGTTCCATGAGGCATTGCAAAACTGACAGGCTGGAGGGCCACAGTTGCCCACCCCTGGTTTAGAGCATTGTCATCAAAACACATTGAGATAGATGTAACAGGAAGATATTTTCAGGAAAACACACCAACACATTTGTAGAGCTGTATCAGAGAAGTCCTTCCTCACATTTTCAGCACAAGAACTGAGAAAGGTGTTGAACCAGTATGCATTACTGCAGAACAGTCTAACACCACAATAATGACATCAGCACAGAAAACAGTTATGCATATTTCTAATTTTATAGAGATGAGAACAAAGGCATAGTCCATTGTCATCTCTGGGGTGATACAAAACCTTTTTTTGTTTGTGCAAACAAGGTTTTGAGTCATGACCAAAAGCGAGATGTTGCGTCCTGTCATACCTAAATTTCACACTACTTTTGTATTATAGTTTAGGTCATCTTAGACAGGACAAGGACAGTACTTTGATGTATAGGAGTTTTCTGTGAAAATAAATATAGAGTAATGTTACTTCACATATAGTGTTCCAAATTCATAAAACTATTGACCCATAATTTTTCATATTTGTTGAAAAAAGGTGCAAGAATAATGTAAACTGTTTTTGCCAAATTAATGATACTGCATTTCTTTACAGAAATGGCATCTAAAACCAAATATGGAGTGTAACAATCTCCTACGAAGCCAACGTCAAGGAATTCGGAAGTTAAAGAAAAGGTCTTCTTGGGAAGAGGATTGGACAAACGTTTTATACTTCATACTTATGACTGCTTTATCACGTTCAGCAACATTTTTCTAATTTTACGAAACTAAACTTTTATAGACATTGCATGAAGAAAGGATTTTTAGAAGTCTATCTACTACTGATAAAATAATTTATTATTGAAAACATTGTTATAGGCCACATATATCTTTTTGATTATTCTCTTATTGTGATATTAACATCCATATTAGGATAATATTAATATTATTTTTATTTTTACACATTTTAGAATGTAAAGTATATTTCCAGAGAGCTAAAATATTGCATAAATATGTAAATATATTATTACATCATTTATTATTTTATTACTGTTTTTATCATATATCATATTTAAAATCAGTATATGATTAAGAATTTTTATGGAAAGAGAAACCAAAGAAAGGTGAGTTTAGAAGGAAAGTTATTTCTGGCTGATGCAGTTATGAAGAATACGTCCGATTATTTGATACAAGGCTGTGTGCATGAGCCATGGATGAAGTGTGCATTGGTTAATTAATTAATTGGATTAATCATAATTAGGGGGAGTTGTTAAACATTTTAAATTCATAATTTAGCATTTATATTATATTGATGGCAAGCTTGCAAAATATATTTGGTTTTTATGATTAATCATAATATTAAAATGTGTGATTGGCCTTGAACAAGTGATAGTGTTAAATTCTTCAGTTATAGCTGAGCTAACTACAGTAGCTGGAAGGTGAGTATTCTATAGAAGGGCATAGATGGCTAAAAGGTACAGTTGCAAGAAAAAGTATGTGAGCCCCTTGGGATTACGTGGAGTTTTGCATGAATTGGGCATAAAATGTGCTCTGAACGTCATCTAAGTCACAACAATAGAAGAACACAGTCTGCTGAACATAATACTATGCAAACATTAGATGTTGCCATGGTTTAATTGCACATAACATGTAAACATTCACAGTGCAGGGAAGAAAAAGTATGTGAGGCCCTAGCTTAATGACTTCTCCCAGAGCTAATTGGAGCCAGGAGTGAGCCAACCTTGACTCCAATCAGTGTGATGATATTGGATGTGTTGCTGACAGCTGTGCTGCCCTTAAAAAACACACACCTGTTTTGGGTTTACTGGTTTCAAGAAGCACTGTCTGATGTGAACCATGCCTCGCAGAAAAGAGCTCTCAGAAGACCTACAATCAAGAATTGTTGACTTGTATGAAGCTGGAAAAGGTTACAAAAGTATCTCCAAAAGCCTTGATGTTCATGTGTCCATGGTAAGACAGACTGTCTACAAATGGAGAAAGCTTAGCACTGTTGCTACTCTCCCTAGGCGAGGTCGTCCTGTAAAAATGACTGCAAGAGCACAGCGCAGAATGCTGCATGAGGTAAAGAAGAATCCCAGAGTGTCAGCTAAAGACCTACAGAAATCTCTGGCACATGCTAACATTTTTGTTGACACATCTACAATAAGGAAAACATTAAACAAGAATGGAGTACATGGGAGAACACCACAGAGGAAGCCATTGCTGTCCAAAAAGAATATTGCAGCACGTTTGAAGTTTGCAAAAGAGCACCTGGATGTTCCACAGCACTACTGGTAAAATATACTGTGGACAGATGAAACCAAGATTGAGTTGTTTGGGAAGAACACACAACACTATGTGTGGAGAAAAAAAGGCACAGCACACCAACATCAAAACCTCATCCCCACTGTAAAACATGGCGGAGGGAGCATCATGGTTTGGGGCTGCTTTGCTGCCTCAGGGCCTGGACGGATTGTTGTCATTGATGGGAAAATGAATTCCAGAGTTTATCAAGATATTTTGCAGGAAAACGTATGACCTTCTGTCTGCCAACTGAAGCTCCGCAGAGGATGGGTGATGGAACAGGACAATGACCCAAAGCATACAAGTAATTCAACAAAACAATGGCTGCAACAGCACAGAATACACCTTCTGGAGTGGCCCAGGCAGAGTCCTGACCTCAACCCGATTGAAATGCTGTGGCATGACCTTAAGAGAGCGATTCACACCAGACATCCCAAGAATATTGCTACACTGAAACAGTTTTGTGAAGAGGAGTGGTCCAAAATTACTCCAGATCGTTGTGCCTGTCTGATCTGCAACTACAGGAAACGTTTGGTTGAGGTTATTGCTGCCAAAGGAGGGTCAACCAGTTATTAAGTCCAAAGGTTCACATACTTTTTCCTCCCTGCACTGTGAATGTTTACATGTTATGTGCAATTAAACCATGGCAACATCTAATGTTTGTGTAGTATTATGTTCAGCAGACTGTGTTCTTCTATTGTTGTGACTTAGATGACGTTCAGAGCACATTTTATGCCCAATTCATGCAAAACTCCAGGTAATCCCAAGGGGTTCATGTACTTTTTCTTGCAACTGTGTTTGGTATAGAATGTCATGGGAGTGAAACAAAATTGAATTAGTATGAAATAATATATATTCTAATAGTATCTTTGTGTAATTAATTTATGTTTTATAAATCGGAAATATGTGTTACATAAGTAGATTTTTGGTTATACAACATTATTGAGATATTATGTTGTAAAGATAGATTCTTAGTTTATACTATCATTTAAACAGAGAAACGTGTCACATGAGCATGATTATGCAACATTGTCAGCTTATGAAGCCATTACATATGGGCTTGTCAATCAAAAGGCTATATATGTATTATCCCCTCCCTTCAATGAAATTGCTCTACTAAGCAGTATTGTTTGCCATACAAGGTTCTAAGATTACAAATTATGATGTATACATGCATCATAAAAAGACATCCTAAGAGATGCGAAGAGACACACACACACACACTCTCTCTCTCTCTCTCTCTCACTCTCTCTCTCTCTCTCTCTATCTCTCTCTCTACATCTCTCTCCATGTCACTTCCTTCTTGTTAAAAGCTCAAGCTGCATTGAAATAGACAAGAACCACATGGAAGAACGGCGATGAAAATAAGGGTGACACATCTTTCTAACTTCTGTTTTGGTATTTCTATTTTACCTACACGGAACTGTTATTCATGATACGTTTTACATTGGTTTTTTTTTTTTTTTTTTATTTAAATATTTATAAATTTTTCAAAGCAATAACAAAACATTTTCATCACATTCATAATAAATATACATAACTATTTCTTATTACTTTTCTTTTTCCCTCTTAAAACATTACCCCCTTCCCCCCCCCCAATCCCCCCACTCTGCATTCTTTCACTACCTCTTATCTAAAGCAAGAATATCCTACCCATCCACCCACTCTATATCATCCTACATTTCACTTTTTCACATTTACTCCAGAGTTTTCCCATTTTTCCCATTTCGCATAGTAAATCTCCATCTTATCTTCCTGCATATAGTAGAACTTCTCCATCTTACTAATCCAGTTCACTCTTTCTATCCAATCCTCCTCTTTCAGTACTTCTGTTTTCCTACAATACTTAGGGATCAGACTTTTTGCAGCATTCAAATAATACCCTAAGCCTAATTTCTTATATTTGCTAACTGATAGCTCTGAACTATGCAGCAAACACATCTCTGGGTCTAACCCAATATTTATCTCAGTTATGATCTCAATTAAATGTACTATTATTTTCCAGAATACTTGAATTTTTGTACATTCCCACCAAATGTGATATACTGTCCCTACTTCTCCACACCCTCGCCAACACCACGGTGATTTTTCCCCACTTATCTTATTTTGTCTGTTTTTCCTCATCTAAAACCACCCCCTTATCTCTTTCCCATTTCACTATGTGCATTGGTTTGGTGTTTGTGTCTAATTCTGTGAGAATTCTATATATTTTAGCTGTTCCGTGTTTCCCATCCCCCCATGAATCCAACAACCTTTCAAACAAATTCCAATCCTTTTTCATTCTCAGAGGCTTTGGGAGATTTCCCCAAAAACATTTTAATTGGTGATAACGCCACTCATCTAACCTAGTAAAAATCTTTCCCTTTTCCTTTTCCAAATCTTTAAAAGACTTCAATTTCCCCTCCCCCATTATATCTCTCAGTTGGACATCTTCCTTTTTAAACCATCTACCTGTTATCTCCTCTCTACCTGGGGGAAAAAATTCTGTATTTCTTAATGGCATTAATATAGAATTAAATTCCCACTTCATATATTTGTGTACTTTATCCCATTCCCTTAATACATTTACAGTGTATAAACTTAAATCCTCCTTCAATCCTCTATATTGTGCCGGTAACCATATGATTCTATTCAAATTAGTTCCACAAAGTGTATTTTCAATTTTTACCCAACTTTTCCCCTCTAAATTAAATTTCCAATCAAAAATTCTCCCTAATATTACTGCTTTGTAATATCTCTTAATATCTGGAACTCCCAGACCACCCTTCCCTTTGTCTCTACTTAATATTTCATAGGACACCCTCGGTTTTTTTATTCCTCCAGATGTATCTTGTTATCATTCTTTTTATTACCTTGAAAAAAGCTTCTGGGAGTTTAATTGGGATCATTTGAAATCTATATAAGATTTTAGGTACGATTATCATTTTTACCAGGTTTATACGTCCTATCCATGATGGGATTCCTCTTTCTAAAGTTTTTAATTCCTCCTTCACTTCATTTAATAATGAAATATAGTTTAGTTTATACAAATTCTTATACGCCGCAGTGAGCCTTACTCCTAAATATTTTATATCTCTTTCTTTCCAAATGAAGGGGAATTCCTTTTTTATTTTCTCTTTTTCACTTTTTGGGATATTTATATTTAGGATCTCTGTTTTTGTTGGATTCATTTTTAGGTTTGATAATTCCCCATATTCCTTCAGCGACTTTATTAAGTTTGGGAGTGTTATCCTGGGATTCCCCACATAAAATAGCAGATCATCCACAAAGGCCGCCACTTTATGCTCTATATCTCCTATCTGAATTCCCTTTATATCTCTATTCTTCCTTATTGTGGATGACAAGGGCTCCAATGACATAACATACAACAAGGGGGACAAAGGGCAACCCTGTCTTGTTCCATTTGACATCCCAATGGGCTCTGTTTTTTCCCCTTTACTATAACAACTGCGGAGGGCTCCCTATACAACTTTCTAATCCATTCCCTCATTCTAGATCCAATTCCCAGGGATTCTAAGGTATCCATCATGAAGCCCCAGTCTATTCTATCAAAAGGCCTTTTCAGCATCGATCGAAAGAACCACCACCGGTACCTCCCCTTTTCTACTTTTCTGAATAAGCATCAGGGATCTCAACCCATTGTCCCTGCCCTCCCTCCCTGGGACAAAACCCACCTGGTCCCTATGTATCCATTCAGACATAAGCTCTTTCAACCTATTTGCTAAGACCTTTGCATATAGCTGGGTGTCTGAGTTCAACAATGAAATTGGCCTATAGCTAGAACACTGTGAAGTGTCTTTTCCTTCCTTACGTAACAATATCACATGAGCCTGTATAGATTCTCTCCTCATGTCCATCTCTCCTCCCAGAGCATTCATATATTTCTCCAGTTTGGGAATTAGTAATTCACTAAATTTTTTACAATACCTCACCGTGTAGCCATCCGGTCCTGGGCTTTTCCCCGTCTCCGTGCTTTTTAATGCTACTTTTATTTCTTCTTGTGTAATTTCTGCTTCTAGGGAGTTTAATTGAGCTTCTTTTAGTATCGGTAGACCCGCATTTTTTAAATATATCTTTCTTTTTTTCCTATTTTCAGTTTCCGTATTATTTACTGCGTCATAGGGATTGATGTTATACAACTTTCTGTAATAATCCATAAACACCTTTGCAATCTCCTTATTTGAATGAACCAGTTCTCCCTTAGAGCTTTTTATTTTATCGATATAATTCCTATTTTTCTTTTTCCTTAAGGCTCTCATTAGGTGTTTTCCTGGCCTATCTCCCCATTTATACCTCTCACTTAGCACTTTATTATAGACTCTCCTTCTCTCCTCCTCCATCAAAGTCTCTAACTCCTCTTTCTTTTTTATTATCTTCTGCTTGATTTCTTTTCTATACTATTTTTATGTGTCTGTTCCAGGTCAGATATATCTTTTAAGAGCCCACTAATTTTCTCTCTCCTTTCTCTTTTCTTTCTTGCCCCAATCGCAATCAGGATACCTCTTATATATGCCTTATGAGACTCCCACACTGCAGCTATCGACACATCCTCTGTCTCATTCTCTCTAAAAAAATCTCTCGATTTCTTTCCCAATCTTCTGGGCAGTATCCTTTTTTTTTTTTTTTTTTTTTAATTTAAATATTTATTATTTTTTCATATTATTACAAAAATCCATAAGAAGAGACACAATACATATAAATATCCATACATTTCTACTGTGTCCCTTCTATTTACCTCTTTTCTATTCCCTTCCCTCCCAACCCACCATTTCCCCCCTTCCCCCCCCCCCCTCCCCTCTGCAAGATCTCCAATCTCTCTAGGCCCAGTAGCTTCGAATAACTTCCTAGATTAGAGTTTTCTATATTTCTCTTTCAATCCCGATTTTTCCCATTTTTCCCATCGTGAGTAGTATATTTTCATCCTATCTTCCTGAATATGATAAGATTTTTCCATTCTGCTAATCTGGTTTACCCTATTGATCCAATCCTCCTCCGTTGGTATCTCTACCTTCTGCCAATACTTGGGGATCAACCCTTTTGCAGCACTCAAGTAGTACCATACACCTGATTCCTTATATTTATTTACTGTTGTCTCTACACTATGTAGGAGACAAATGGTTGGGTCTAATCCTATGTCATTTCCAGTTATTTTTTCTATTAATTTGACTATTGTATTCCAGTAAACCTGAATTTTTGGACATTGCCACCATATGTGAAACACCGTGCCCTCTTCCCCGCATCCTCTCCAACACATATTTGAACTCTCCCCCCTCATCCTGTGCTCAGTGCTCGGTGTAATATGCCATCGTGTCAAACATTGATAGTTAATCTCAACGTCTCTCATGCTAACATTCTCGTGAACTAGTCTAAATATCTTATTCTGTTGATCTTCATCTATCACCACCTCCATATCTCTTTCCCAATTTGTTATAAAAATTAACTTTGTGTCTGTGTCTAGTTCTGTGAGTATTCTATACATTTTTGTAACTCCGTGTTTCCCATCTCTACGTGTTTCTAATAGCCTTTCAAACATGTTCCATTCCTTTTTTAATCTCAAGGGTTTTGGGAGAGTTCCTATAAAACATTTTAATTGATGATATTTCCACTCATCTATTTTAGTAAACATATCTCCTCCCATCTCTTTTAATTCTTTAAATGTTCTCAATTCCCCCTCTACCAATACATCCCTCAATTGGATATCTTCCTTTTTAATCCATCTCCCTGATATCTCATCTTTTCCCGGAGGGAAGAATTCCGTGTTTGCAAGAGGCATTAATATAGAGTTGAATTCCCATTTCATGTGTTTATGTAAGTTGTCCCATATCCTTAAGACAATTAAAGTGTAAGTGCTTGTGCCCTCTTTGGTTCTTCTATAATGTGCTGGAACCCATATCATCTTGCTCAAATTAATTCCACTCAGATCATTCTCTATTTTTACCCAACTTTTCCCCTTATGATTAAAAGTCCAATCATAAATTCTTGCTAACATTACTGCTTTGTAGTATCTCTTGACATCAGGTAGTCCCATCCCCCCTTTCTCTTTAGTCCTACTTAGTGTTGCATATGATACTCTTGGTTTTTTATTCCTCCATGTATATCTTGTTAACATTTTTCTCATTATCTTAAAAAACACCTCTGGGAGTTTGATCGGGATCATTTGAAATCTATAGAGTATTTTAGGTATAATTACCATTTTAATTAGGTTCATACGTCCTAGCCATGATGGATTTCCTCCTTCTAATCTTTTTAGTTCGTCCTTAATCTCATTTATCAGAGAGATATAGTTTAATCTATACAGTTGTTTATATGAGGTAGCGAGTTTTATGCCTAGGTATTTTATATCTTTTTCTCTCCAGATAAAGGGGAATTCTTTTTGTAGCCTTTCTTTTTCGCTCTTTGGTATATTAATGTTCAAAATCTCAGTTTTTGTTGGATTAATTTTTAGATTAGATAGTTCCCCATATTCCTTCAGAATCTTCATTATATTTGGTAATGTTATTCGGGGGTTGCCTACATAAAACAGTAGGTCGTCCGCAAAGGCCGCTACTTTATGTTCTATATTTTCTATCTGGATTCCCTTTACCGCTCCACTATTTCTTATTATTGAAAGCAGGGGTTCCAGTGTCAATACATACAGCAAGGGGGACAATGGACATCCTTGCCTTGTTCCATTGGACATCCCAATGGATTCCGACCTCTCCCCATTTACCATGATGATTGCGGTGGGCTCCTTATATAGTTTACCTATCCATTCTCGCATTCTCTCTCCAATCCCCAACCCTTCCAAGTTGTCTATCATAAAGCCCCAGTCCACTCTATCAAACGCCTTTTCGGCACCAATTGACAAGAGCACCACCGGGGCTTTCCCTTTTCTACTTTTCTGGATAAGCATCAGAGTTCTCAAGCCATTATCTCTACCCTCTCTCCCCTGGACAAAGCCCACCTGGTCTCCATGGATCCATTCGGGCATTAGATCTTTCAGCCTGTTTGCTAGGACCTTTGCGTACAACTTAGTATCTGTGTTTAATAGTGAAATTGGTCTGTAGCTAGAGCACTGAGAGGGATCTTTTCCCTCCTTGTGGATGAGAACTACATATGCCTGAAGGGATTCCCTCCTCACCTCCATCCCGTCTCCCAAGTCATTCATATATTTCTTTAACTTTGGTAACAGTACTTCACTAAATTTTTTATAGTACTTAACTGTATAACCATCCGGGCCTGGGCTTTTCCCTCCCCCTGTACTTCTTAATGCTACTTCTATTTCTTCCTGAGAGATTTCTGCCTCCAGGGAGTTCAGTTGTGTTTCACTAAGCTTTGGCAATCCCGCATTTTTTAAATATATCCTCCTTTTTTCATTAATACCTTCTCTAGTTTCTTTTGATGTTCCTTGGAGGGTGATGTTATACAACTTTCTATAATACTCCGTGAATACTTTAATGATTTCTTTAGTTGAGTGGACCATCTCCCCCTTAGGGCTTTTTATCTTTTCTATATAATTCCTGTTTTTCTTCTTATTCAGGGCTCTCATTAAGTATTTTCCTGGTCTATCACCCCATCTATATCTTTCACTTAATACTTTATTATATACTCTTCTCCTCTCCTCATCCATCAATCTCTCTAATTCGTCTTTTTTATCCCTTAACTTCTGTCTTGTTTCTATTGTTATTTTTTTCTTATGTATCCACTCCAATTCCAGGATTTCCTGTAAGAGTCCGCTAACCCTCTCTCTTCTTTCTTTTTTCTTCCTTGCTCCCATCGCAATCAGGATTCCTCTTATATATACCTTATGACTTTCCCATATTGTAGCTGTCGATACTTCCTCTGTTTCATTCTCCTAGAAATATACCTTAATCTCTTCACTGATCCTCTGCACAATATCCTCATCAAAAAGAAGAGCCTCATTTAACCTCCATCCTAAACCTCCCGTCCACCTTTTTCCCCATCCCATTTTCATTACAACTGGGGCGTGGTCCGAAAAAGTTCTTGTCTCTATTTCTATTTTAACCAGCATTTCAATGAGTTGATGGTCTATTAAAATGTAATCCAGTCTCGAGTATATCTCGTGTGCATTAGAGAAGAAGGTATAGTCTCTGTCCTTCATATGCATTATTCTCCAGGTGTCCACCAGTTGGTACTCGTGGATCACCTTCCTCAAAGCTCTCAGGGACCTACCCCCTTCTCTCTGCACAAGGGAGGTTGCATCTATCTGTGGGTCCATACAGAGGTTTAAATCTCCTGCTATTATCAAACGCCCTTTTTTAAAATCTATCAATTTTTTTAGCAGACCCTTCAGAAAGATCTCAGGTTTCTTGTTGGGGCAATATATATTGGCTAGTGTGCATTCAATTCCCTGTAGTTTACCTTTCAAAAACAGGAATCTCCCTTCCGGGTCAATCCTTCTATCTTCCAACTCAAACCTCATATTTTTTGCCAATCCTATTGCCACCCCCTTTGCTCTTTTAATTGGAGAGTCAGCATAATACCATGTAGGGTAATATTTGGATTTTAGTTTCACATTAGATTCTATCTCAAAATGTGTCTCCTGCAAAAATACCACTGACGTTGCCCTATGATGTAGCTCTTTAAACAACTTGAATCTTTTCCCAGGGCAATTTAACCCATTCACATTATATGTTATAAACTGTATTTCTTCCATCCTTCTTGATTTTGTTTATCTCTCTTCTAATTCGTCTCCTCCTATTAGGCCCAGATGACTTGCAGAATATTAGCCCCACCCCCCCTCCTTCCCCCCTCCTACCGGCCCTCCCGCCCTCTCTTTTTTTTCCCCTACCCATTTTTAGGCGCATAAACTGCCTACAAATCATTTGTGGATCCATTTCCACCATTGATTAAAATTTAGGGCATAAGCTCCACCTATGTACGGCTCACCTCATCTCTGACCCGCCCGATTCCCTCTCTCTATAGTCTAGACTCAGCGAGAGTCATTACTTTTTACCTCCCACCTTTAACCGTATCCTCTAAGCGGATCTCGACCTCCGGAGGAGGAAGACCAGTGGCGAGAGAGTGAAGTAAGAGAGAAGAGAGCAAAAAAAAAAAAACTCATTCTCTACTTAATTCTCCCTCCCCCCTCCCCCCGACGTGCTGCCAGTCCTCTTTTCTTGCATTAGTTAAATTTCCTTTGTCTTCTTTTTCTTCTTCCCACCCAGCTATCTCCATTCTATGCAAGTCCAGTCTATCACAAAAGTCTCTTAAATCTTCCGGAAATCGCAAATACGCTGTAACCCCATTTTTCCAGCCAATTAGAAATGCTGAGGAACCCCATCTATACTGCACATTCTGTTTTCTCATTTGCTCCAACAGGGGTTTCAGGGATCTCCTTCTCCTTAGGGTCTCTACTGTTAAGTCCGCATAAATTTGGATAATCAAGTCTCCAAACTTAATTAATGATCTTCCCTTGGTCTTCTTCCAAATCTCCTCTTTAGCCCCAAATTTTTGGAACTGGACAATTATGTCCCTCGGTCTTTCCTTCTCAGTAGCCTGATTGAACTTTCCTATTCTAAATACCCGTCTAACTTGATCCCGTCTGTTTCAGGTCTATCTCTTATGGAGTTTAGGATTTTTTTGACTAGTTCGTATAATATTTCCCCTTTAGCAGTCTCTGGTATTCCTCGTATTCTAAGATTACACCTTCTTTCTTTATTTTCTTGAACTTCCATCCTATAGATCATTTTTTTCTGGTTGTTTTCTAATTGGCTTATTTTTTTCCTTAGATTATCTATGTTCTGGGCCTGGGTTTTAACTTTCTCCTCCGTTTCTTCCATTCTTGCTAGCAGATGTCCTAAATCGTTTCGAATAGCTGTCATTTCATGTTTTATCATTTTTTCCAGATTTTGAAACATTTCAGTCATCTCCTTCTTATTTGGTACCTGTAGTTCACCTTCAGATCCTTTCCTTCCCAGGCCATCCACTATTTGTTGGCTACTGCTGCTATTCAAGCCCATTGATAATCTAGGACTACTTCCTGAACTAGTGTCCATTTCCCCCTTTGCACCTTGGGCCCTTTCTGGCGTAGTATTTCCATATGATGTATATTTCTTTATTGTTCCTGTTTGGGACCCTTTGGGCCCTGCTCCCTTGGGACCTTTATTCTTCATGTCCTCTAAATATCTTGGTAGACTTGCAATTTTTCCTATATCCTTTACTCTCCTAGGACACCTGGGCCTCCTCTCTTCTTATCTTCTAGCCCCTGGGAATCCTCCCCCTCCTTCACCCCCTAGTAGCCTATGACACTCAGGGGTTCACCACACAATAAGCTCCCAACATTTTTCACTCACCCCTCCTTTCTCAGGACGGTGACTCCATACTTGTGTGGGGGGTCTTCACTGCTACTCAGTCCTGGGGGGGGATTCCTCAGGGTTTCCGATACTATATTTCTTTCTTTCCTCCTCCTTTCACTTTCCTTTCTTGGTCCTTAGAAGTCGACTCAGGGAAGGAGAGTAGCTCTTCTGATATTTATGGGTCCCTCTGACCCAGGATCAAACAGCCGGCCAGGGGGTACAGGCAGCAGCACCCTGTCACATCAGGGCGTCAGCCAGCATCCACTTTCCCTCAGGGGCGTGATCTGTAAGAGTCATTGCTCCTATGTCTACTTTAACCATTGACTCAATAAATCAATGTTCTATCAATATGTAATCCAACCTTGAATACGTCTTATGTGCATTTGAGAAGAATGTATAGTCTCTATCCTTCATATGCATAATTCTCCATGTGTCTACCAATTGAAACTCATGGATCACCTTCTTTAGTAATCTCAGAGATCTACTCCCCTCACGCTGCACAGAAGAGGTTGTATCTTTTTGTGGGTCCATACAAAAATTAAAATCCTGGCCACTATCAAACGACCCTTTTTAAAATCCATCAGTTTTTTTAGCACACCTTTCAAATATAACTCCGGCTTCTTATTTGGACAATATATATTAGCTACTGTACACTCCACCTCCTGCATTTTACCCTTCAAAAATAAATATCTTCCCTCTGGGTCCACTTTTCTATCCTCCAACTCAAATCTTATATTTTTTTTAACCCTATTGCCACCCCTTTTTCTCTCCTAATCTGGGAATCTGCATAATACCATGTTGGGTAATATCTAGATTTTAACTTAACCTTGGATTCTATCTCAAAATGTGTCTCTTGCAAAAAAAACACTGAAGCTACTCTATGATAAAGTTCTTTAAATAACCTAAATCTCTTCCCAGGACAATTCAACCCCTTTACATTATAAGTAATAACATGTAGTTCTTCCATCTTTCTTATATCCCTCCCTTTCCCCTCCAACCCTCCTCCTCTTTTTCCCTTGCTTTAGTACCCCCTTCAATCCTGCAGAGTGTTAACCCTAATATTAATACCCCTCCCCCCCTCCCCCCTTCCCATTTTTAGGCAACTATTATACCTATTAATCATTTGTGGGTCAAACTCCCCACCTTTGAGTTAATACTAGGGGTCAAATTCCGCCCATGGACGGCTCCTCCTCCCTCCCACCTCCCCAGTACCCTCCATCTTTTTATCAACTCCCTAATCTCCATTCTTTGCAACTCAAGTTTTTCACAGAAATATCTCAGGTCTTCCGGAAATCTCAAATAAGAGGAGGAAAGGGGATGATAAGGGGATGATGATGCGATTTGAAGGCGTGGCCTCCTTTGTCAAGTCACGCCCTCCTGCATACAAGAGACTTGTATATTAGGTTGCTGTGGTCCCACCGTTGCCGCCCTTAGAAGTGCCCCCTAAAGATCCGCAGAAGGATTGTAATATACCATATATAAGACATCTGGGGCTGTAGGTGGGCGTGACTTGATAGACCACGCATCCAAAACACATCGCCGTAGCAACCACACTGACGTTTCCTCCTCCCTCCCTCTCCAGGGCTCCATATCACTGTATCATGTGAGTGCAATCAGTTTTATAATTTTAATTATAAATAAATGGAGTTACACTAGGGTGGTTGTGTGCTTTCTGTTTTTCTGTTTTGCTACGTATTGGTGATGTGGAGGTATGTTTGGCTTTGGAAACAATATCATGCTCTTCACATCCAGACCTGATACAGATGTGCTACAAATAAAACGTATTTTTGAACAGCGATTGCAGATTTTCGGGACTTAAAATAAATTTTTCCAAGAGCGAGCTCCTTCACGGTCTTCCTCAACAAACCTTGAGTTCTCTCTGGCCAAGGACTATATTACCTATTTGGGTATCAAAATTGGTAGAGCCCCCTCCTCTCTCAATTAATATAACTATCCTCCATGTTTTTTAAAAAATAAAGACCGGAGTGGAGGGGCATACCGATGTCACTCTTTAGGTGATGTAATTTAATTAAAATGTCGTTTTTTTCACATCTACTCTATCAACTTCAAACTATACTGCTTCTCCTACACCATAAGGAGATTATCCGGCTTCAGGCCATGGTCTCTTCTTTTATTTGTCAGGACAAACGCCCTTGCATTGCTATGTCTTCTTTTATTTGTCAGGACAAACGCCCTTGCATTGCTATGTCGACATTTTTTTTCCTGAAGGGTGAAGGAGGAAGTTACCTAATATCAGAGTCTATAACCTTGCCTGCTTTCTCAGACATGCCCTGGATTGGCTCATTGGCATGTCTAAGTTCTCTAATTTTCATCTTGAATTTCATCTTGAATCTAACTTGACTTACCTGTGGTCCCTTCCAGGCATTCTTCACACCAGACTTCCTTCTCTATCTCCTGATTTGAGGAACAATGTATTGCTTAGGGACACTGTTATAGCTTGGATGGAGGTCTATAAGGCTATGGCGCGCTTGCCATTTTTTTCCTTCTTTACTTCATTCTGTCAAAACCCAATGTTTCCCCATGGCATGGACTATAAGGCTTTTGCGGACTGGGAACAGGTAGGCCTTAACTTGATCATGGCTTTTTTCACATCAGACATCTCTCAGCTTAAATTGTTTACAATGCTGTCTAGTGCATACCAACTTCCAACTAATCATCTTAGTTTCATTATGTTTTTATTGAAAGAAGTTTCCTAACAGCCAATATAGAACACATGGACGAAGAAAAAAAAAAGAAGTATGTATGTAATGCATGGCCATGAACAAAATAAGGAAGGTAAATGGAGAAAGAGGGAAAATTGGGGTATGGAAGAAAGAGGAAGGAAGGGGGGAGGAATCTAGAGATAAAGGTGCTGGTACAACTGCACAATTATGGTGATGGAGTCAAAACACATGACAACAACAGAAAATAACAACAGTTGCATTTGAAGTGTTTTATTAAGATATAAAGAGGATTGTCTATTAAATTTCCTCATAGAGTAGACATGGATTCTGAGGCCTCTTGAGTAGGTATGATTGAAAAATCAACTTTTCAGCATGCAATTAGGATTTTGTATCCAGGAAGATCAGCGACGATAGAATTGATCTTGTAGAAGATGAGCCTTAGTGAACATATATTCATAATGGACATGGTCATTTAGGATGTGAGTGACTGTGAGGGGGTGAGGAGGTGATGGTTGTTTCCATGTGCAGGCAATGGATAGCCTCGCCGCTATGAATATGTGTGTGAGTAAGGCATGAAACTCTAGAGTCCAGAAATCCATGCCAATGCCTAATAATGCCAATTTTGGTTCTGGAGGAATATGAATATCTATTATGTTGGAGGCAAACAAGAAGATTTTAGTCCAGAAGTTATGAATTAGCGGGCAATTCCACCAGATATGGGGTAAGGAGCCAGGCAGGCCACATTGTCTCCAGCAGAGTGGTGAATGTTCTGTAACAATTGAGACCAGTTTAGTGAAAGTGTAATACCAGTTGTTTAGAAGTTTTTGCAAGGATTCCCAGTGGGTGATACATCAAGAGTAGTTCAATGGTAAAAATATTTCTGATTGCCATTGTTCTAATGAGGTTGAAAATTGGAGCGAATGTTCCCAAAAGGACATGGTGGTCGTCTTCTCCTTGAGAGATGATTTGGATAAAAGCATATATATATATATATATATATATATATATATATATAAGAGGCTCCTTTTTGTGTTGTGCTTGAAGATTAAAAGAGCTCAAGAAAGTCATCCACAGGTGAGGAGTGATGAATTTGTATTCGCTGTAAAGCATGACAAACTTGGAGGTATTTGAAGAATGTAGCGCGTGGCATGAAGTAAGTAGAACAAAGGTTTTGGAAGGAGCGTAGTAGGGTTTGCACAAATAGATGAGCAATACATTGTATGCTTGCGGATTCCCAGGATTTTAAAGATATGTCACAGATGGGAGATTCCAAAGCTCTTAGTGCAGCTTTTGTAAAGTGGAAGGTGAGAGTAATTTTGGAGGATTCGTAAGAAAAGTCCATGCTCTGTCAGCAGCAGTGATCGTGTCCAAAAATGTTTTTTGGGGACAGGATGTATCAGCTTTGCTCCCAAGGAGTGTTTCAGATCAAAGTTGAGAGCTGTGTGCTCTGTATTTGTCCAGAAAGGTTGCTGTGCAGGGTTCCACAAGGATTTTAGTTGTATTAGAATAGATGCCTTATAGTACAGTGTAATGTCAGTAGCATCCAGTCCCGCAAACTTCACAGGGGGAAGAAGTGTGGAGGATTTTATGTGGGGGCGTTTGGAACGCCAAATCAAGGAGGTTAAGATTTATTGTAGCTTCTTAAGATGTGCAGAAAGAAAAGGAATGGGTAAGTCTCTAAATGTGTATAAAATGTGTGACAATAAAAATATCATTAACCAATAATATACGACTCACCCAGGAGGATGGAATAATTTGGAAGTGAGAGCAGAAAATTAGCAGAGAAGAGTCTGGAGCTAGGATAGGTAAGTTGTATTCGTAAATACTGTAGGGATAAAAGTGGGGCCCATGAGAAAGGAGCAACGGATGAGATTTAATGTTTAACTTGGGGTGTTAAGCCAATGGAGTGATTGAGCTTATATAGGGAAATTGTACCAAAGTTATCTAATAGTTTACAAAGAGGTGATAAGAAGTGTAGTGGGTCACAATCGTCTGCATATAAATCAATTTTATGTTGCATGGTGCCTACAGAAATTCCAGAGATTAAAGGGTGAGATCAAATAGGTTCAGCAAGAGGCTCCATAATTAAGGAGAATATGATAGGAGACAGTGGGCAACCTTGTCTAGTCCCATTTGTTATGGGAAATGAGGTGGAAAGGAAGCCTGAGGTCTAGGGCAGGTGTATAAAGTGTTAATAGCGGAGAGTGTTGGTCCCGTAAAGCCAAACATCCGAGGGATTGTGTCCATATAGATCCAGTGTACTCGATCAAATGCTTTTTCAGCATCTAGGGAAATCAATAGAGAGGGAATTTAGCAATGTTCTGCCCACTGAATAAAATTTATAAAGCGGCAAGCGCTGTCAGAGGTTGGGCGTCCGAGGACAAATCCTACTTAGTCTGGATGTTCCAAGAAGTTTGGCATTATGGTTGGCAAGGATTAAGCATACAGTTTAGTGTCTGAATTACTGAGTGATGAAGTGATATTGGGTGAAAATTAGCAAGGGTGCCTGTTGGGTTGCCTTGTATAGGGATGGTCATAATCAAGGATTCAAGGAATTCTGATGGACAAGAGCTTCTGTCTACAATACTTTTGAAAGAGTTGGTAAGGTGAGGGATTAGATGGTCAGTAAAATGTCTATAATACTCATTCACAAAGCCATCTTGTTTTAGGGATTTATGTAGAGGAAGTGTTTTAATAGCATTGGCTACTTCCACAGCACAAAAAGGAGAGGAAAGATCCTTGAGGTGGTCCGAGGATAAGGTAGGAAGTTGCATGCTGTCAATGAAGGTGTTAATAGCATTGGGGTTTGGTAAGGGAGATGAAGGAGAATCCTGTAGATTATATAGGGTTGTGCAATATTTGCAAAATTGTGCCCCAATATCCAATGGGTTGAATAATTTATTAACAAAACAAATAAAATGGTGTTGCGCTAATATCAATAGTACTAAGGACACAATAATTCGAAGAGTAGGGAGACAGAAAAAATAACCCCAAAACAGAGGTGATAAGTATAAAGGCCTGAATCCAGACCTAATTGGGTGCAATATGAACTGTGACAAAGACAACGAAAGTAATAATCAGCAAGTGAACATACATAATACATGAAAATGGAAAGGCCTGAACCCAAACCAAACTAAGTGCAATATAGATTGTAATGAAATACAACGTAAACAATAATCAACAAGTGAACATAAAAAATGTATTCAACATAATAGGACTAGCACATCCTAAGTAAAAGTGCATATAAAACACCATGCAAAGAAAACTGTGCCAAAATCAAATGGCAAAAAATATGTGCAAAACTGATCATACAATGTGCATAAAACTATAAATGCATCATATATAATACATAAAAATGTAAAGGCTTAAAACCCGACCAAACTAAGTGCAATATGAATTGTGATGAAAACAACGTGCACAATAATCACGTCCTAAATAAAAGTGCACAAAAAGCGCTGAGCAAAACAAACTGTGAGAAAATCAAAAAGCAAAAAAATATATGTGCAAAACTAATCATACAAGGTGCATGAAACTATAAATGCACCTTATAATCAGGATTGATGCCAGTGAAAAACGCACAGTGGAAATAAACATGCGTCAATAAGCACAAAAATAATTAAAGCAACGTGACATATAACAAATAATGAGTGACCATCAATATAAACATAAGTGATCATCAAATCGGCATAAAGTCCATGTAAATAGACCACCAACTTCAAACGAACAAAGCAACTGGGTGAAATGAATGATAGATCCGTCACCGGCTAAAATGCCTCCTCACCTCTACACCAAGACCCCAAGGGGCCACACATCTTTCAGACCTCACACTCCCAGGGCCCTTAATAGATATCCAAGATGATAGAATCACACCGATCACAGGAATATGGCCTACTGATTTCAGTAGTGTTGAAACTGGTAATCCTTTTCACAGGAACATCAGCCAGCTCAGACGCACCCCAGAGGAAAAAGAGAGAGTATTCACATAGTGTAGTAATTTTAAAACAAAAACTTTATTGGAGAAATGCCAAATGAACACTTACATCACATCAGTTGAAATCAGGCCTCAAACGCATGTATTGATATGGGTTTATACTTCCAGGGTATACCAAAATGGCCGCGACCATCACCACGCTCCGCTAACAGACCCACGCGTTACGTCACTGTCACGTGACGTCATCAGGCGGAGGGTCTGTGGTGAAAGCCTAGCCATATTACAAGCTGGTTTTAACTGCTCTGTAATAGGGGGTCAAAGCATGCTAGTAAGCAAGAGCCATCTTGTGGTTGGTGGAAGTATACACTGGTGCACTCACTGAAGATGGTTCCACTGTTCAATGCAGAAGTTTACATAGGTTCTTTCCTGAAACAGTGCAAGGCAGCCAGGCACACAATACCCGATCATCGACTCTGACTCATTTATCAGTCTAGGAGTTGTCTTTTTGGAAGTTTATTTTCTTGTAGGAACTTGGGAGGTGATTGAGGGTGATACAGGATACTTCAAAATGGAATGTATTGCTAGATGAGGACACTTCTTACTTAGCAGCAGTAGCACTAATATAGGTAGACTGGAACAGTTCACAGTTCAGGGTTCAGGGTTGGAGACCATGAAATAGTATGAGCACAGGTAAAAGCTACTCCTGTGATCAAAGAAGACGCCAAAAAACTACATTTACCTAGCAACCTAACTAAGAAGGTGCTACATCCACTCCCTATAAAAAAAAAGGTGCTACATCCACTCCCTCATGGGCCGTAGCATGAAAATTGCTCTTGAAACAAGAGTGGAGTATCCCACAATAAGAAAGGACGGGGAAAGGGAAATAACAGTGTAACAAATGTTATATGTGGCATTTCGCATAGTAAAAAAAGTTATTTGAACAAGAGCAAAATGTAAATTCAAACTTTGTAGAGCATAGTGAGAAACTGGCACCAGGACTGAATCAGGTATACAGCTTAAATGGGTAGAGTCCTATCACTAAAAAAAACACTAATGGTTAGTGCATTAGAAATTTAATCGAAGTGCAACTCTGTAAGAAAACATAGACCATAGCAGAGCATTTTAGACAATACAATACAAGATTGGAGAATTATCTTCTCAAAGAATTCTCCAGAAGATTCAGTAGCATAACACAACCTTTAAGTCTAGAACATAGTATTTAAAGGATAAGTTTTGTAACATGTTACCTGTTACCCCCATATTCAGGGTGTAACATATTACGAACAGACCGACCCCCCCCCCCCACCCCCGATCTTCTGTTGTGACCACTAGCGGGGGATCTTCTCCTCCATTTAGTTGTCACAAGTCGTCACACACATTCATAGTGTTCTGTAAATGAGAAAACGACAAGCCCCAGCAGCCTTTGCGGCTATGAGCTTGTAGTTCTAAATTAACTACCACGGTTCATTTAGCTTTCCTGTTAGTATTGGCTTCCCTGTACAAGGAGACGGATACAGTGACAGGTCTGCAGAAGACCTGCATGGCATCAGTAATCTGCTGATCGCTTACAGGCTCCCAAAACAAAAAAATAACAAATGCACATTTTTTTACTTGCAAAAAAAGTGCATTTATTACATTTTCCTGAAAGGTGAACTTATTCTTTAACCACTTAAGGACCGCCCTATAGCAGATAGGGCGGCCCCTGTGCACAAAATCATGTATATAAACATTATTTTGCATTTCCGGGTAGGGGCTGCGCGCCCTACCTGCCCCGCCATTCACGGCCACGGGTGTCAATCACTGGGTCCTGTCCGGTGATTACCCGCCGATGCCCAGTGATTACCGGCGATCACCGACAGGGAGGAGGTCTGCTTTGTTTACCAATAGTTCTCCTCATTGTCCGTTTGGGCACACTGCTCTGGATGGCTGAGCATGTTAATCCATTCCAGCCCAGTGCCATTAGTGCAGTGTCAGTGTTTTTTTTTTTAAGCATTGATCACTATATTGGTGTCACTGAGGATGTCAATGACACCAAGTCAGTTCCCCCCCAGTGTCAGAATGCCCGCCGCAGTCCTGCTATAAGTCGCTGATCAACGCCATAAGTCGCTCATCGCCGCCAAAAGTCACTCATCGCCGCCATTATTAGTATATAAGAAAAAAATCCCAGTATCTATATTGCCATTTGTAAATAACTTTCACGTAAACCAATTATTTTACATGTATTGGGATTTTTTTTTTAACAGACATGTCGCAGAATACATTTTTTGCCTAAATTTATGACAAAATTTGATGTTTTACATTTTTTTTACAGGACATGTTTAATAGCAAAAAGTCCAAAATATTGTTTTTTTTTTCAAAATTGTCTGTCTTTTTTTTTTAATAGCGCAAAAAATAAAAAACGCACAGGCGATCAAATACCACTGAAAGAAAGCTCAATTCGTGGGAAGGAAAGGATGTAAATTTAAATTTGGGTGCAGCGTTGCATGACTGCGCAATTGTCAATTAAATTAATGCAGCTCCATAACACAAACCGCTTCTTTAACCACTTCCTGACCGCCCTATAGCAGAAATACAGCTACAGGGTGGCACGGGTGTGCAAAATCATGTGTATACATACGTGATTTGTGCTCCTGCGGTTTTCACTCCCCTCCCAGATAGTGTCAGATTGCCCGTCAGTACACCAATAATCACATTTAACCCCTTGATTGCCAGGAAGACGCTCATACACAATAAACCTCCATTGCTAGTATAGTGTCTGAACGGATCAATATCTTTGATCAGATCAGCACTATACCAGTGTTCACATTAGTATAGTGTCCCCAAAAACAAAGCGTTAGCGGGGTCAGCCCGGTACCTGCCAGCACCTGCATTTAGCCCTTATGCTTACCCCGCCCTTCTCCCCCAGCAAGTTTAGTGTCAGTAGGTCACTGTCGCTTGTTACATTGCACACAAAACTGCAGTGTTTGCAGAATCAGACACTTGCCGGTAAATTCTGATGACTCTCATATGCACCAGAGTGCCAGTACTAGTGCCTCTCTATCTTTTGGTGAATTGGCGAGCATCAGTGGCCTAGTACATCCTGGTCTTTCACATACCAGCACTGCAGTATCACTTGGTGATGTGGCGAGTCCCACAAGTGCAGTACAAGCTGGTGCAGTGGCGAGCACAAGTAGTGTCCCGCAGCCACCAAGAATTCGCACACAGGCCCATAGAGACCCTAGTATCCTTCCGGATGTGCTTGCAAATCCCAGTTGGCAGCCCACAAATTCTGCAGCACCTGTACCTCCACCCATTCACTGCCCAACCCGAAATTCAGGTGAAAACAGCAAATTTAACTACTCCCCTTGATTTTTTGGAGCTGTTTTTCACAGAAGATCTGTATGCATTGATTGTAGATGAAAGCTATGTATATTCGCAACAATTTATTGTCGCCAACCCAAATTCAATCCTTGCCAGACCAGTCGCATGGAAAATTTTTGGGGGCCTAACCCTCAACATAGGCATTACTAAAAAAAATGAATTGCGGATGTATTGGTCCACAGACCTGATTCATCATATGCCCGTGTTCTCTGCTGCCATGGCCAGGCATAGATATGAGAGTATAATGTGTTTTATGCATTTCAATGAGAATACACTCTGTCGTCCTCTGGGTGACTTTGAATTTGACCAGCTCCACAAAGTTCAGCCCCCTCGTAAATCACCTTAACCAAAAATTTGCAGATGTCTGTACTCCCCAGCAAAACATCTGCATTGAAGAGTCCCATTGAAGTTATAGGGGATAATTGCATTCCCTGTGATAGCATTAAAAGTGATTAAACAAAAATGAAAGGGACAGTGTAAAAATAATAAAAAAAATCTAAATAACTTAAAAAAAAAGCACCCTCACGTGTGTGCATTTGCGTGCGCGAGCATTGACCCTGTGCTGGTATGCAAATAGTGGTTGCACCATGCATGTGGGGTATCGTCACGAATGTCAGATCAAGGGCAGTAATTCTAACACTCGAACTCCTCTGTAAATCTAAAATGGTAGCTTGTAAAGGCTTTAAAAGCGTTGCCTATGGATATTAAAAATGTATGCAGTTTTTCGCCATTACATGGGGCATGCACAGTTTTAAAGCATGTCATGTTTGGTATATATTTACTTGACATACTATCATCTTTTATATTTTACCAAATAATTGGCCAATATATTGTGTTTGTATGCATTAAAAGTAAAAAAAAGTGTATTTTAAAAAAAAAATTAGTGTTTGAAAAATCGCTGCTTGAGTACTATATTGCAAAAAAATATTGCAGCACCCAGCATTTTATTCACTAGGGTGTCTGCTTTAAAAAATATATAATGTTTGGGGGTTCAAAGTAATTTCCTAGCAAAAAATACTGATTTTTTTTCATGTGAACAAAAAGTGTCAGAAAAGGCTTGGTCTTCAGGTGGTTAGAAGAGTGAATGATGTGTGGCATAAACTTCTAATGCTTGGTATAAAATGCCCCCACCCCCCAAAACAACCCCTTTTTGGAAAGTAAACACCCCAAACTATTTTCTGAGAGGCATATTGAGTCAAAAGAAGAATTTATTTTTTTTACCACAAGTTTTTGGAAAATGTGGAAAAAAACACATTTTTTTTTTACACTAAATTTTCACTTAAGTGATTTATTGCTCACACATGCCATGGGTATATGTGGAATTACTCCCCAAAATACATTCTGCTACTTCTCCCGAGTATGGGCGTACGACATGTGAGAGACTTTTTGTCAGTCTAGCCAAGTACAGGACCCCAAAATCCAATAAGCATCTTCAGGCTTTTAACGGGCTCTATTTCCTCATTACACTTCCTGATTACCTAACACAGTTTCGGAGGCCCTGAAATGCCAGGATAGTGCCAACAATAAAATGACCCCTTTTTGGAAAGTAGACACCCTAAGGAATTTGATAAGAAGCATGGTGAGTATTTTGCAGATCTCGTTTGTTGCCACAAGTTTTTGGAAAGTGAAGAAAGAAAACAAAAACATAATTTTTCTTTTTTTATATTTCAAAACCTTGTGAGAAAAAATGAGATCTCCAAAATACTCACCATGCCTCTTTTTAAATTCCTTGGGGTGTCTAGTTTCCAATAAGGAGGGGGGGGGGGTTGGTGCTATCCTGACATTTCAGGGCCTCCAAAACTGTGATAGGTAGTGAGGAAGTGTAATTATTATTATTATACAGGACTTACATAGCGACGACAGTTTGCTCAGCGCTTTACATTATGGAATGAGGAAGTTACGCACTTTCAGGCGAAACTGTGATAGGTTGTGAGGAAGTGAAATGGGAAAGTTACGCACTTTCAGGCTTTCAAAGTGGTCATTGGATTTCAGGCTCCTGTATGTGGCTAGACTCCCAAAAAGTCTCACACATGTGGTATCCGCATACTTAGTAGAAGTAGCAGAATGTATTTTGGGGTGTAATTCCACATATACCAATGGCTTGTGTGAGAAATATATTACAACCTTGTGTAAAAAAAATAAAAGTTTTTATAATTTTCCAAAAAACTAAATTTTCCATGGACTTAATATGCCTCTCAGCAGATAGCTTAGGGTGTCTACTTTCCGAAAAATGGTCATTTGGGGGTGTTTGTACTATCCTGGTATTTTAGCATCTCAAGAAATGTGATGGGCAGTCAGAAAGAAAGAGCTGTGTAAATACCATTATCTACACCATAGTTTGTAGATGCTGTAACTTTCACACAAAGAAATCAATATACATTTATTGGGATTTTATAACCAAAAATATGTAGAAGAATACATTTTGGCCTAAATTTATGATGACATTTGAGTTTTTTAGATTTTTTTATGACAGAAATGAGAAAATATCGTTCCTTACAAAAAAAGTTTTCAAAATTTTTTTCTTTATAGCGCCAAAAATAAAAAGCCCACAGGGGATCAAATACCACCAAAAGAAAACTCTATTTGTGTGAAAAAATACATACATTTAATTTATGTACCGTATTGCATGACCGCACAATTGTCAGTTAAACTAGTGCAGCACTGTATAGCAAAAAATGGTGTAAATTGCAGTATTAATTCCATAGTTTATAGAAGATATAACTTTCACAAAAAGCAATCAATATACACTTATTGGGATTTTTTTAACTAAAAACATGTAGCAGAATACATTTTGGCCTAAATTTATGACTAACTTTGAGTTTACTGTATACAGTCAGGTCCATAAATATTGGGACATTGACACAATTCTAACATTTTTGGCTCTATACACCACCAGAATGGATTTGAAATGAAACGAACACGATGTATTTTAACTGCAGACTGTCAGCTTTAATTTGAGGGTATTTACATCCAAATCAGGTGAATGGTGTATGAATTACAACAGTTTGCATATGTGCCTCCACTTGTTAAGGGACCAAAAGTAATGGGACAATTGGCTTCTCAGCTGTTCCATGGCCAGGTGTGTGTTATTCCCTCATTATCCCAATTACAATGAGCAGATAAAAGGTCCAGAGTTCATTTCAAGTGTGCTATTTGCATTTGGAATCTGTTGCTGTCAACTCTCAAGATGAGATCCAAAGAGCTGTCACTATCAGTGAAGCAAGCCATCATTAGGCTGAAAAAACAAAACAAACCCATCAGAGAGATAGAAAAAACATTAGGCGTGGCCAAAACAACTGTTTGGAACATTCTTAAAAATAAGGAACGCACCGGTGAGCTCAGCAACACCAAAAGACCCGGAAGACCACGGAAAACAACTGTGGAGGATGACCGAAGAATTCTTTCCCTGGTGAAGAAAACACCCTTCACAACAGTTGGCCAGATCAAGAACACGCTCCAGGAGGTAGGTGTATGTGTGTCAAAGTCAACAATCAAGAGAAGACTTCACCAGAGTGAATACAGAGGGTTCACCACAAGATGTAAACCATTGGTGAGCCTCAAAAACAGGAAGGCCAGATTAGAGTTTGCCAAACAACATCTAAAAAAGCCTTTACAGTTCTGGAACAACATCCTATGGACAGATGAGACCAAGATCAACTCGTACCAGAGTGATGGGAAGAGAAGAGTATGGAGAAGGAAAGGAACTGCTCATGATCCTAAGCATACCACCTCATCAGTGAAGCATGGTGGTGGTAGTGTCATGGCGTGGGCATGTATGGCTGCCAATGGAACTGCTTCTCTTGTATTTATTGATGATGTGACTGCTGACAAAAGCAGCAGGATGAATTCTGAAGTGTTTTGGGCAATATTATCTGCTCACATTCAGCCAAATGCTTCACAACTCATTGGATGCCGCTTCACAGTGCAGATGGACAATGACCCAAAGCATACTGCAAAAGCAACCAAAGTGTTTTCTAAGGGAAAGAAGTGGAATGTTATGCAATGGCCAAGTCAATCACCTGACCTGAATCCGATTGAGCATGCATTTCACTTGCTGAAGACAAAACTGAAGGGAAAATGCCCCAAGAACAAGCAGGAACTGAAGACAGTTGCAGTAGAGGCCTGGCAGAGCATCACCAGGGATGAAACCCAGCGTCTGGTGATGTCTATGCGTTCCAGACTTCAGGCTGTAATTGACTGCAAAGGATTTGCAACCAAGTATTAAAAAGTGAAAGTTTGATTTATGATTATTATTCTGTCCCATTACTTTTGGTCCTTTAACAAGTGGGAGGCACATATGCAAACTGTTGTAATTCCTACACCGTTCACCTGATTTGGATGTAAATACCCTCAAATTAAAGCTGACAGTCTGCAGTTAAAGCACAGCTTGTTCGTTTCATTTCAAATCCATCGTGGTGGTGTATAGAGCCAAAAATGTTAGAATTGTGTCGATGTCCCAATATTTATGGACCTGACTGTATTTTTTATAGCCAAAAGAAATAAATATTGTTTTTCTTCAAAATTTTTGGTCTTTTTCTGTTTATAGCGTGAAAAATAAAAGTGCACAGGTGATCAAAACCACCGAAAGAAAGCTCTATTTGTGTGAAAAAAGGACGTAAATTTTGTTTGGGTACAGCATTGCATGACCGCACAATTATCAGTTGAAATAGTGCAGCACCGAATAGCAAAAAGAGGCCTGGTCATTAAGGGGGGGGGGGGTAAATCTTCTGGATGGCAAGTGGTTAAAGTGCATGTTTATATTGTTTGTTTGTATTGCCACCTAGTGGCCAAAATACTAAAGTGCCCTCCAATGGGCCTATGGGTAAACACAGGACCTATTTTAATATAATAGAATAAGTGCAGCAATTTTGACACGTTGTTCTCTTCCAGAGCCCTGGAGTGAAACAGAGAGACACATCCTATCCAATCTAAAACCTAACTGTCTACTAATATAACTAATATACCTAAAACCTTCATAGTAGTACTGACGTCCTGATCTGAGATCAAATATGTCATGTGATACTAGTTACGTAATAAAGTCACTTACAGTGAGGAACAAAAGTATTTGAACACCCTGCGATTTTGCAACTTTTCCCACTTAGAAATCATGGAGGGGTCTGAAATTGACATTGTAGGTGCATTCCCACTCTGAGAGACAGAATTTAAAAAATAAATTCAGGAAAGCACATTGTATGATTTTTAAACCAAAACAATTGAGTACTGTCCGTGACACTTTTTTTATTTGCACTAACATACAATTTTGAGGACAAGCTTTCGGGGTATGTCCCCTTCTTCAAAGTCCAAGCAGTACTATTACAACTCACAAAGTTTAAACAGAATGTTAGAAGGGATGAAAAAAAAAAAGGCTACAGATAAGATACAGCAAAAGGAGGGGGGAGGGGGGGATACTACACTCACACAGAGGGGGTCAAGCTATCTAATAGTCATAAAACTGTTGGATAATGAGTGAGGAATCCCATGTCCAAGTTAAGGCCGTTATCTCTTGTGTCAAATAGAATTATCATTCTTAGTTCAAAAGTTTTTCTTTCCTGAATGGATTTGAATTTTCCTTTCAGAACTAAAACATTGAGGTCTCCCATTGTGTAGCCTGGTTGTGTGAAATGGTGTCCTACAGGTGTGCAGAGGTCATCTTCTTTATGTTCCTTGATGGTATGTCTGTGCAAATTCATCCTTGTTTGCAACTTCTGTCCTGTTTCGCCAACATAAGATCCTTTGCTGCATTTTCTGCGCTGGATAAGGTACACAATATTACTGGAGGTGCAGCTGTATGATCCAGAGATATTAAAGATCCCTTTTGAGTGGCTGACACTTTTTGATGGATTGATTTGGTTGCACAGCTTGCAGCGTTTCTTATTGCAGGGTTTGCTTCCATTATTTGTGACATCATAATCAGAAGGAAGTTTCCTACTGATCAGTTTATTTCTGAGGTTGGGGGGTTGTCTGATGGCCAGTATTGGGGGTTTTTAAAGAATGTATTTGCCTTGCATTGCTGAACATAAGTATTTGAACACCTGAGAAAATCAGTGTTAATATTTGGCACAGAAGCCTTTGTTTGCAATTACAGAGGTCAAACGGTTCCTGTAGTTCTTGACCAGGTTTGCACACACTGCCACAGGGATTTTGATCCACTCCTCCACACAGATCTCCTCTAGATCTGTCAGGTTTTGTGGCTATCGCTGAGCAACACAGAGTTTCAGCTCCCTCCAAAGATGTTCTATTGGATTTAGGTCTGGATACTGGCTAGGCCAACCCTTATCTCAGGTCAGCTCTCCTGCTGTCGAGTGTTGAAAGGGCTGCGGACTGGAAAAACTCTGCCCCTTTCATGCAATACCCTCTACTCTGATCGGCAGCATAAGTTGTATGTGGCAGAGTATTAGGTACTAAGTCCAGAAAAGGTTTGCCGCAATGCCTTCAGTGGCTGCTTTGCTTCCTTCACTATGCTCAGCACAAAGCCTCTGTAGACAAGCTGCACTCCTGTGTCCATGATCCATTCTAGCTGTTCGGCTAGCAGGCTCACATGTCCCAAAAGCACCATCTCTGCCTGACATCCAAAAAAACAAATGTGCACCTCCATCTTCATACTCTCATCTCCACGTGTTACCTCACTCTGCAACCACTTCTTGTACACACAATAGCTTCTCCTTTCTCCTTCCAGTGTCTCAGGTGCTAAAAGCTTTTTTTTCATGCAGCAAGCCCCCCCCCCCCGCTGCACAAATTAACTCTCTGCTTTCCAGTAGGAACTGCTCTTGAACTGGCAATCAGCAGGTGAGACATTTTTCCTGTAACAAAACACCACATCTATTCTCCTTTGGGGCCACAGAGGTTTCCACATGTTCTTTACCAAACCAGTGCAAGGCAGCCAGGCACATGATAACAGTCCATCCAGTCTGGCTCATTTACCAGTCTAGGGGTTGACTTTATTGAATTTTTTTGCTTGTAGGAACTTGGGAGAGGATTTCAGGTGATGCAGGATACTCCAAAACGGAATGTATTGCTAGCCAGGGATATTTCTTTGTGTAGTGCTATCTCTGCAGTAGCCGCTGGATCCCCCTAAACTCTGCACAGCCAGGCAACATGCATTTCATTTTCCACATCTCCACACACAGAGTCAGTAAGACAGTTCTTGAGCTGGTTTTCAGTTGTTTTTATTGATGGGTTAACAACTTGGATGGGGTCTAAGGGTATATGGGATGCCCAAGGAACTGAAAACTTGAGGACAAAATTCTTAGCAATCTGTACACTGTAGAAAAGCGTGGATCAGCACAGATTTTTTTTAAGGAGCACTGATGTACCCCCTCAGAGCCCATATGAATCCTTCCTCTTCACCCAGCTGCAACGAGGTTATCCCTGGGCAAGGGATTCCAAGAGCTGACAATTATGTAGTCCCGGATTAGAACTAGTTGGGTCTTGCACCTGATCGCCCTCTCCCTTTTTCTGGTCCAGGGGGTGAAGAAGTACTTAGACTGTCTTGTCCTGTTAGCTTGGTGGGTTGATAGCTGCTTTTCAGGCTGGCTCCTTCCCCGCTGACAGGATTGTTCTCCTTAAGAGACTTTGGGCAGTGGAGAGCATTCTGTCCAGTGTCCAGCCTGTAGGGGGGCCCCCTCCCAGGCTCCACACATCAGTGTCTTTTCTCAGTTTATCTATCAACTGACTCCAACAACAACTCTGCTTCACAGGCTTAGCCACATTTAAGGGTTGCTCCTGGCCACCATGTCCGACCTCCTGCCTGTTTAGGGGAACTTGACCAATCGGTCAAGTTCCCCTAAACATGCAAATCTGGACCTCCGCCCCTCCTCTGATCCTCTTCCAAAAAGTTTTAGCAGTTTCTGGAAGGGTGGGAGGGCTCCAGAAGCCCTGACCTGTAGAATCTCTCAGCCTGCACTGAGGAGGACTCACTCCCAGACTGACTCATCCCAGGCTTCTAACAAGCCTCTGTCTACAAAAAAAAACAAAACAAAACACAACAAAGCCTATCACTAGAGGGAGTTACATCCATTAGTAGCAGCACTGGTATAGGTAGACAGCAATAGTGCACACTTCACAGCTGTGGACCATGAAGTAATAACTATTAACACAAAAGAGATTCTACTCATTGTATTTTGGTAAGCAAACAGTCCATAAGTTTAACCTCTCACAAAGTAGTCCCATATTCAGTCAGAAGGGCTCCAGGGGCAAGCAGCCCTTATTCTTCACAGCTCACAGATCCATCCCCACAGGGGGAAAGGACAATCTCCTCAGGGCTCCAAACTATCTAACAGCAGCCCAGCCACCATCTGGGCACCCCCCAAGGATTGGCTAGGTCCTGCTTAATATTCTGGATGTCCATTTGAATTCTCCCTCCCTAAGCTCTAGAAACTTCTTCCAGAGGCAAGTTGAAGTTATTGAACTCTCAGCCTGTGAAGCTCAGAACAGACTCCTGTGATTACAGCAGAAGCAAAAAAACTAAATTTACCTAACAGCCTAACTAGGAAGGCGCTACAAGTGGAAAAAATGAAAGCAAGTGATTTGACTCCAAGTAATTAATATACAGATTATGACAGGATAACTGTGTCCACAAAATGTCAGAAGAATCATACTTTTTCATGAATTGAGAGGTTTTTTACAACCCACTACTATTTTTGGACATGCAAAAACTTAAATAGTTGGATTTAGTTTTCCTGAATAGCTAGTATTAAAGTAGAACTATAGAGAAAACGTTTTCTCATTTTGGGTTATAACCCCTGTCATTTTTTTGGCAGCTGTTTTCCATTTGGGTGATTTATCTTCACTTCCTGTCCCATAACCAAATCAGGAAGTGAGAGGAAATCCCTACAAATTAACCACTTGCCCTCCTGAGTATTTACTCCCCTTCCTGACCAAGCCTTTTTTTGCTATTCAGCATTGCACTATTTCAACTGGTAATTGCGCAGTCATGCAATGCTGTACCCAAACAAAATGTATGCCTTTTTTAACAGAAATAGAGCTTTCTTTTGAAGGTATTTGGTCACCCATGCTCTTTTTATTTTTTTGCGCTATAAACAAAAAAAGACCGAAAAGTTTGAAAAAAAAAACGATTTTATTTTACTTTCGGCTATAAAAAATATATAGTAAACTCAAAGTTAGTCAAAAAATTTAGGCCAAAATGTATTCTGCTACATGTTTTTGGTAAAAAATCCCAATAAGTGTATATTGATTGTATACTGATTGCTTTGTGTGAAAGATATAGTGTCTACAACTATGGTATAGATACTGCAATTTATGCCATTTTTTGCTATACAGCTCTGCACTAGTCAAAATTGTGTGGTCGTGCAATGCTGTACATAAATTGAATTTATGTTTTTTTTCCGCACAAATAGAGCTTTCTTTTGGTGGTATTTGATCACCTCTGGGTTTTTTGGGGTTTTTTTTGTGCTATAAACAAAAAAAGATCGAACATTTTGAAAAAAATTATATTTTCTCATTTCTGCCATAATAAATTCCAAAAAACTAAAATTTCATCATAAATGTAGACCAAAATGTATTTTGCTACATGTCTTTGGTGAAAAAAAAAACCCAATAGCTGCATATTAATTGGTTTGTGTGAAAGTTATAACATCTACAAACTATGGTATAGATAATGAATATTACACAGCTCTTACTTTCTGACTGCATTTCTTGAGATTCTATAATACCAGGACAGTACAAACATCCCCAAATGAGCCCTTTTTGGAAAGTAGACACCCTAAGCTATCTGCTGAGAACCATGTTGAGTCCATGGAAGATTTGTTTTTGTTTTCACAGATTTTTGGAAAATTATAAAAACTTTTTTTTTTTACACAAAGTTGTCACTTAAATGATATATTGCTCACACATGCCATGGGTATATGTGGAATTACACCCCAAAATTAATTCTGCTACTTCTACCAAGTATGCAGATACCACATGTGTGAGACTTTTTGGGAGCCTAATCACATACAGGAGCCTGAAATCCAATGACCACTTTGAAAGCCTGAAAGTGCGTAACTTTCCCATTTCACTTCCTCACAACCTATCACAGTTTCGGAGACCCTGAAATGCCAAGATAGCACGCCCCCTCCACCCCCCCCCAAATGACCCCTTTTTGGAAAGTAGACACCCTAAGGAATCTAAAAAGAGGCTTGGTGAGTATTTTGCAGATCTAATGTTTTCTCACAAGGTTTTGAAATATATAAAAAAAAAAATTAAAAAATGTTTTTGTTTTCTTTCTTCAATTTCTAAAAACTTGTGGCAACAATGGAGATCTGCATAATACTCACCATGCTTCTTATCAAATTCCTTGGGGTGTCTACTTTCCAAAAAGGGGTCATTTGTGGGGGTTTGGTGCTATCATGGCATTTCAGTGCCTCCGAAACTGTGATAGGTAGTCAGGAAGTGTAATGAGGAAATAAAAGGGGGTCCTGTACTTGGCAAAAAGTCTCTCATATGTGGTACGCCCATAATCAGGAGAAGTATCAGAATGTATTTTGGGGAGTAATTCTACATATATCCATGGCATGTGTGAGCAATAAATCATTTAAGTGACAAATATATATATATATATATTTTTTTTTTTGTCATTTTCCAAAAACTTGTCGTAAAAAAATAAATTTTTCTATTGACTCAACATGCCTCTCAGTAAATAGTTTGGGGTGTCTACTTTCCAAAAAGGGGTCATTTTGGGGGGTGGGGGCATTTTATGGCCATCATTAGAAGTTTATGTCACACATCACTCACTCTTCTAACCACCTGAAGACCAAAGCCTTTTCTGACACTTTGGCCCTGATTCACTAAGATGTGAGTCTATCAGCAGAGTCTGACCATTCAGGCAGACTCCGGTCAATCAATCAGTCGTCTGACCAGCGTCTAGCAAGCTCATTAACGAGCGTCTACTGACTACTTTGCCATTAGTGAATGAGGTATCCCGTCTGGCACATCTTTAGGTGCAATACCGGATATATTCGCTAGATGGCGCATAAGCGCGGGCTCTATTAACATTGGCGTTTTCCTGATAGAAAATTCTAATACAGCTGTACTATTACATTCTGAAAATTCTCTTTTGCTATTTTTTTTTTTTTGCTGTTTCTCCAAAATGATCAGGAAAGTATTGCATTTACTAATGAATGTCATACATTCTATATTCAAATGTTAAACATTTTCACACTTATATCTCAAATAATTTATATACTTCTAATTTCCCAATATAGTTATATATCTTCATTCTCTTTAATCACATAACTATTCTATGTTAAAGACAAGTGCAGCTCTATAAATGCATGTGATCAATAATGAACGCATGTAAAATCCAAAAAGTGTAAAGAATTGCAATAATGATGTAAACTGGTAAATCGTGCTAAAATAAGTTCATATAATTATTCCTGAATAATGGAATGTCCTTGGTGTGAGAGTACCAACTCAGAGAGTGCCTATGAATGGCACGTGTGTTCTCTCCGTGACAGACAGTAGTGCATGAACTCGTGAAAGGTAAACCCCCCTTGGGACTGGTCTACACTCACCAGAACAAAAGTATTAATGTGCATGGGTTATACACATCGCACATCTGGGGGTGCAGCGGTATGCTGGCAGCTATGGGTTAGTCATCCAGCTCCATCCATCCATCCATCCATCCATCCATCAGGGTGGGTGCCCAAATGGTCCTGGGGAAGAATTAGCTCAGCCACAGGAGCCAGAAAGGTGCTCAATAGTGTAGTACACTGTCACAGGGGTGGATGACCTTTCACGAGTTCATGCACTACTGTTCGTGGTTATATTTATCTTGTGTAAGACCATTTTACTAGTCTATATCATTTGACCAGCGCTCGCTTTATCATTTTTAAACAATGTAACTATTCTACATTATAACTCAAACTGTGTTTCCCACAGTGGTTTAGTGGTTAGAGCTCAGAACTTACAGCACTTGGGTCATGGGTTCTAATCCCAGTCTTGGCAACATCCCAAAAAAATGGAGATCAATTTTCTGGGTTGTGGCAGGAATATTGATCAATCAATTATGATTTTGCCTAATGACTAGAAAGTGGATGAATGTTACTTGCGTACTGTTCTTCTGCCAATTAGGTCATGTGCAAGTTTCATGCCGTGTATATTTCATTGTAACTTTTTTCTCTTTTAAATCTGTCTCCTTATACAACTTGACCCCCTCCCCCACCCCATCATCACCTGTCCCATATGCAAATCTATGGATCACCGCCCCACTCTTTAACTATCTATTTACTGATCAAGTGAATGTGTCTCATTTTCTATCAGCTACAGCTCAGATCTCACATTATTATACAATTGCTGATTGTATCTCACCACTAGTCTGATTGAATTCACAATTCCTGGTCAGTCCTGTTCCCTGACCTCTAATAACCTTTAGGGCCAGTTCACACTACATGTGTTTCAGTTGCTTTTTCAGCATCACAAACGCACAGAAAGAAGGTTATATGGTTGTCAATGTCATAGTTCACATCAGCGCTTGCATTTTCAATGCATTGCAGGTGCTGTAAACAAAGTTGACCACGCTGCATTGTTTCTGCACAGGACTGTACTGGAACACATTGAAACGTCCTTGAATGTACTAAAACGCACATGTCCCTAACTACATTGAATACAAAGAAAATAGAAAAAAATAAGTGGAAGGGATACAAAAATGCAATGTAAACATGTCCAAAACGCATCCAAAATGTACTGGAACACACTAAACATGCATGCCAAAAGGGCATGAAAAAAACCCATCAGGAACACATCTAGACTGTTTCTATAGTGTGAACCAGCCCTTAGGACTTGTTCACACCATTGGTGGTGCAGAAACGCATGCAAGAACACACATTTTCCAGCACAGCAAAGAAATGCAATGCCCTGTGTAGATGTGCGCAGGTACCATGATGAAAACGTTGTTGCACCTACACACGTCTATTAAAAACAGCCCCATTCACAGCCACAAATACGCATGGCACCACACTACTGTGCGGTTAGGTGCGACACACTTGGAAAATAACATAAAAATAAGCCAACATGGCTAAAACATATCTTGAAAATATGGGGACTCTGATATCCGGCAACAGTCCGTTCACGAACGAGAAGCAATTCTGCACCCCTAAAACCAACATAGAGGAAAGGGATGGTCAAATTGCTGTGCTGCTTCCAAACCACCTCTGGCATGCCAGGGTCATTATGCAGGTCCTCGATGCCAGTTCTTGCCTGCGGCCACAAAATATCCACTGGCCACAAGTGAAGGTGAGTGGAGGACGTGAAGGTGGATTTCTACCAGCTTCAACCGCAAGCAGTACCACTCCTGAAAAATGAGAGCAAATAATCATTGACACGTCATCATGACAGTCAATTCTCAGTGCAGGCTATCTAGAGTGTCTTTCCTTTTTAACCATTTCAAGAGTTTAAGGAAACATTCTTGGAGCATCTACTGTGTTTGGAAAGGCCAAAGGTCCCCCTCTCCCCCAGGCACACTAATGCTTATGCAGGCCATAGACGGGGAGAAAAACAGCCGATTTTTCTTTTAAAAAATGAAAAATCGGTTGTTCAAGCGGCCGACGTTACCAGCAATGGAAAAAAAAAAATCGGCCGATTTTCATCCCGTCTACAGCCGGCAAAAAGTGTCCCTGCAGAGAGCTCCGCTATTTCTTTGACAGTTCTTTGACATTTATAGCGGTTGCAACAATGTATTTGTATCCATTTAGGATACAGATGTTTTTATTCGGAAACAAATAGATACAATGTTGCAACCGCTGTAAATGTCAAGGAACTGTCAAAGAAATAGCGGAGCTCTCTGCAGGGACACTTTTTGCCATACTGGAATTCCTCTCATTTTTCATCCTTCTTCTTCCTCTTCTTCTTCCTCTTCTTCTTCATCATCATCCTCTTCTTCCTCTTCATCATCTTCTTCTTCATCATCATCCTCTTCTTCATCATCTTCATCATCATCATCCTCTTCTTCTTTTTCTTCTTTTTGTCTTCCTCTTGCAGGTCACTGCTCATGTGCAGATTTTTTATCAGTAAAAAAATCGGCCGATTTGCCCATCATTGCCGCGAAAATCGGCCGATCGGCAAATTCGGCCGTTTTTTTCCAACTTTACCGAAAAAAAAAATCTGCCAAAATACCGAAATACGGCCGAACAAATAGCCCACCAACGATCCGAAAATCGGCCGATTTTATTTTCGGCCGAAAAATCGGCCGATTTTCGACCCATCTATGGCCTGCATAAGATATGGTGTGGCCCTAGGGTCAATGTGTGTTTAGAATACTTCCAAAATGCACATACAAAAACACTCCATCCAAATGCATGTTGCATTTCTATAGCATGTTAAACAGAAGAAAAATGCACTTACATAATGTTAACATGCGCAAGTAAAAATAGACAAAATCCACATCCTTTTATTCTGGCTTCACATACATGCATTGTGGTCTAACACCGCACTCCTGGGCAAATCACATGCAATTTGTGTGCGTTGCAATTAGAGACAAACATTTTGCACACCTCAAATTGCACCGCATCCGGGCCAAAAATGTGCAGGACCCTTTTTCAGGGTATGCACAAGGGTGTGAATAGGCATGCCATCCAATTTGGCAAATCACAATACGCTTTGTGTACCAATATTGGTGTGTTGGTAACTTCACCTAGAAAGCCGCAGCAGGTGGCATGAAGGGGTTGCGGTTGTGATGCGGTGCAGCGCTTGCACAGAAAACACTGCAAATTTCACATCGCATCTGTGTGACACCAGAATGTGCCAATATGTGGCTTGACAAAGCACAGTGGTCAGTGCAGATTATTTTCAATCCATGTTTTTTTACACTTTTCATTCACTGGTTTAACTCAGGTGATCATTAATCACAATTATCTCCGGAGATCACATGCAGCCCCTCAACCATCTACACATATCTCTGGAAATCTATACAGATCTCCTTGAAAAAATGTCTCCTCTCCTCTTCGGAAAACAATTGTCCTCCACCTCATAAACAGGGGGACAGAGAAGACTTCTCCTTGATAACTAAAATCAGATTAATTATCTGTGCTTTATAAACATACACCAATACTGCAAATGCATTGTACTGTCCAAGGCATTGCACACTAACGCATTGCACACTAGAAATGTCAAATGCGTTAGTGTGTACAGTGCATGAGTGTAAAATGCTTTAGTGCACACTGCAGTGTACAACGCATTGCACACTGTAATACACTGTACAAAGTAATACCGTATACACCCACACATTGTAGACTGTAATGCACTGTACACTGTCATGCAGGATGGAGCAACGCATTGCACACTGTGATACCGTGTACACCCACACATTGTAGACTGTAATGCACTGTACTCTGTCATGCAGGATGGAGCAACGCATTGCACACTGTGATACCGTGTACACCCACACATTGTAGACTGTAATGCACTGTACACTGTCATGCAGGCTGGAGCTACGCATTGCACACTGTGATACGCTGTCCACTGTCATGCAGAATCCAGCAACACATTGCACACTGTGATACCGTGTACACCAACACATTGTAGAATGTAATGCATTATACGCAGTATACATGTCCATATATTCAAAGATTAGCCATGAAGGCCTAGCTGGTTACCTATTTGGCGACCGCAGATAGCCGAATAACGCTACACTGCATCCAGGCAGCTCTGGGAGGGTGTCATATGACATCCTGGCAGAACGCGCTCTCCGTGATTGCTGTGTCCTAAGGACACAGCTGATCACGTGATGTGGTAAAGACCAATCACAGCGGCTTTTTACCATGTGATCAGCCATGTCCAATGACACGCTGATCACCGGGAAATGCATTTGCCGGGTCTTGGCTGCACTTTCATCACGCTGTCAGAATGTGTGGAAAGTACTGCTGAGAACCAGCAGTTATCAAAGCAGGGGTTGGCCCCGATGATCAGTGCCCACCAGTGCCACCCAACAGTTCCGCCCACCTGTGGCCAGCAGTGCCGCCTCATCAACGCACATCAGTGTTGCTAAATTACCAGTTTACCAAATGTTATAATATAAACAGCCTTTTATTCATTATGAGCTATTTTGTGGTTTATCGAGCAAAAAGTAAAACTCACAGCAGCAAGTCAATACCACCCAAAGAAAGCTCTATTTGTCTGAAAAAACTGATACAAATTTAAGATGGGTACAATGTGGCATGACCGCACAATTGTCATTCAAAGGGTAACAGTGCAGAAAGATGAAAATTGGCCAGGACAGGAAGGGGGTATGAGTACCCAGTAGGCAAGTGGTTAATATAATTGACCCATCAATACCCAGGAGCTAATGTACAGATAAGTAGCATGTGCACCAAGTGAGATTCTGCTAGGCCCCACCCACAAAATTACAATTACTTGTCCCTCACATGTTATAATCATATTTGCAATGGCCACAGTTACTTTACATATAAGGATCATCTCCTCAGTTGAGAACTGTGCTCTCGCCATGTCCAAATGCCAATAAAGTTATCAAAATTTTCAACCAACACAAAACCTCCAACCACTTCTCATCCACTTACACTCCCCACAACCACTTCCGGGTGCGTGCGCACCAGATGACGGACTTCCAGGAGGATAGCTGCTCGTGCGCCATGGGGGACACCTGTTTGGCGTTTATTTGTGCACGATCGCGCATATCTATGCACGATCGCTCATTTCTATGCACGGCTATGATAGCTTTCGCGAATGTGTGTTTTAGTGATTTTTTTTCTTTTTAAACCTTGGCTAATATATCTTTGTTGCCAAAGGCCAAAAATCAACATACAGTGGGGACTATTTTATTACTGTAAATCAAATTGTAGAAAACCTGTAGCTGGCTGCACAGTGAATGTGACATATTCATTAGTACATAACAATATTGTGGTGCAAGCAGGTTTTTTATTTTTTTGTTTGGTTTTGAAAAAGCCAGTTTGCACACACTTGCATATTCACGCTCTTACAAGCTACATTTGAGCAGATTATATAAGTATACAAAGTAACTATTAAGGTTGTTCATATATTGAACATAAAATAAACACAAAAACATCGGTGAAACATTTATTGATCAAATATATCTTCATTTATTTGGTCAGCAGGAACAAGTAGGTACAGTCAATATCTTGGTGAGTCACAAAAATAGGATTGATGTGGCAAAAAGAAAACACTCCTGCTCATAAGAGCTTACAATCTAAAGATACTTCTAATGAACTGTGTGTGCACAGGTTATAGCAGGAAACAAAGGGGAAGATGAATCAAGTAACATTTTCGTGCACATAAGGTTTACTTACACAATCATTTAGTATAAAGATCCATTCACAAAAAAGTCTACACATCAAAATATAAAGAAAACAAGACATACAGTTGTGTCCAAAATTATTCAACCCCCAATGCTGTAAAGGGGTTTAGGGACTATAGTGTACATTTGGAATTGTATTCAGAATCAAATCCTACAAGGACGTTGTAACTACCCAAATGCAACTAAAATGACATCAATTGTTTATGTAATACAGTAGTAAATGGTTCTTATGTGGTTTCTTCATTGCCACAATTATTCAACCCCTTAAAGACTACCACTCTGAAGAACAGAGGTTCATACAGGTGCTTTCCATCAGGTATTGAAAACACCTGTGGATGTCACCGAGCAGCAATCAAGCATAATAAGCACCAATTAGGCAGCTTTAAAATGACTGTGATACTCAGCTCCTTCTAGACATTTACTGGTGTGGTTACAAACATGGTGAAGGCAAGAGAATGGTCCAGGAAGACAAGAGAAGAGGTGATTTCTCTTCACAGGAAGGGCAATGGCTATAAGAAGATTGCAAAGATGTTAAACATACCAAGAGACACCTTAGGAAGCATCATTCGCAAATTCAAGGCAAAGGGCACTGTTGAAACGCTACCTGGTCGTGGCAGAAAGAAGATGCTGACTTCGACTGCTGTGCGCTACCTGAAGCGTAGAGTGGAGAGAAGTCCCCGTGTGACTGCTGAGGAACTGAGAAAAGATTTGTCAGATGTGGGTACAGAAGTTTCAGCCCAGACAATAAGACGCACACTGCGTAATGAAGGCCTCCGTGCCAGAACTCCCAGGCGTACCCCCTTGCTGTCTCCAAAGAATAAGAAGAGTCGACTGCAGTATGCCAAAAGCCATGTGGACAAACCACAAAAGTTGTGGGATAGTGTTCTGTGGACTGATGAAACAAAATTAGAACTGTTTGGGCCCATGGATCAACGCTATGTTTGGAGGAGGAAGAACAAGGCCTATGATGAAAAGAACACCTTGCCTACTGTGAAGCATGGTGGAGGGTCAATCATGCTTTGGGGCTGTTTTGCTTCTGCAGGTACAGGGAAGCTTCAGCGTGTGCAAGGTACCATGAATTCTCTTCAGTACCAGGAGATATTGGATGGAAACGTGATGCAGTCCGTCACACACCTGAGGCTTGGGAGACGTTGGACCTTTCAACAGGACAATGATCCCAAGCATACCTCCAAGTCCACTAGAGCATGGTTGCAGAGGAAAGGCTGGAACATTTTGGAGTGGCCATCGCAGTCACCAGACTTAAATCCGATTGAGAACCTCTGGTGGGACTTAAAGAAAGCAGTTGCAGTGCGCAAGCCTAAGAATGTGACTGAACTGGAGGCCTTTGCCCATGAAGAATGGGCGAAGATACCCGTAGATCGCTGCAAGACACTTGTGTCAAGCTATGCTTCACGTTTAAAAGCTGTTATAACTGTAAAAGGATGCTGTACTAAGTACTAAGATTGAATGTCACTTGGGGGTTGAATAAAACTGATAATGCTGTGAGCACAGAAAAGACATTTGTGGTTATTTCATTATAACTGTTATGTTATATTTGTCTGACCTACAAGTGCCTCTTTAATGTAAATGTAAGCAAGATGACTGAATGATCAAAAGCAATGTCAAACTGGCCAAAACACTCAATTTCAGTGGGGGTTGAATAATTTTGGACACAACTGTATGTGAAAAACCCCTCCCACCTCTACAAATCCCCTCCCACCTCTACAAATCCCCTACACATACATTTGTCAGCAGGTTTGTAAGAAAAATGCATTTGAGTCTAAATAAGCAAGCAAAATTAAAACAAGAGCAGATTTTAAACAAAACGATTGACATGTGTGAGGCTTTCAATGCAAAAAGAAAAAACAATCATTGTGCAATAACACACAAACACACTTTACAAGGCCAAAAATATGCAAACATTTCCAGCCCACTTCCAAACACAGCCTGAGTGGTGTCTGGGGCAATTCAGCACAAAATCTCTTCCTCCCCCCAAACCACTACAAGCAAGGACTTAGTCACAAACCACCCGGCCTAGTAACAGGCCAAATCACTCCCTACTGCACATCTTTATATAAGCTAGGTTGTATTTGGAGCGCGCCAAACAAGGCCCCACACCCAATGAAGCCACACCCACCACTGACCTTAGTTTGGTCAGTGAAAGTGTTTTCACCTGATGAATCCGCTTCCTACCTGCATTAACCCTTGGTATACAGGCCCCACAAATCAGAAAGATATATACAGTGAAATGTACGTGTGCAGCATACAACAGAACATTGAGCAGGGATGTGAAAGGGAACCCCAATTGGAACCTTTATTGCTACTATGGTCACAATTCCCTCCAGATTCTCGCATGAGTTAAGACAGTCACATGACCACATCTTGTATGCAATACTGAAAATGACAAATCGATTTGACTAGTATGGTGAATTTCCCATCAATTGGTAAAACACTCCAGAAATCAAACATCACAAAACATTACACTCTGGGCAAAGCTGATTTACAAATCATGCAACTTACAGTAAAGTTGACCATTTCAATGCAATTTTCAAGACATCTGACACAGATCTCTATGCAAATTGCCACTAAAGTAGTACATGTACTACTATAGAAATCACTGTTTGAAACGCACCCATGTGGTCACTCTAATAGCAGACAATAGGGTGCGACTTTGCAGACGATTTACAGCTTGCATGTTGTGCAAATCACATGCCAAGTCCCACTCAATGAGCACGCTATTGGAGCGTTCATATTGTTGTGGTTCAAACTTGGTAGGAGCCGCAAGTAATAATAGAGTAATGAATACACTACTTTTCATGCAATTTGCTGAGAGATCGATGTCGAATGTCTTGCAAATTGCACTTGAAATCACCATGTACCCCGACTTTGAAATCATGCAACTTCTATGCAAGTCACATGATGTGACTGTGGTGTCAATAACACCACTTAGAAATCTGCTTTAATGTGACCGGGTAGCCCCCAGTAACATTGTTTGCGATTGCCATGCAATTGGCATGACAGGCGACTTGCAAATCGTAGACCAAGTCGCACCCTATTGGCCACTGTAGGCTCTGTTCACATCCAATTGGATTGTGAACTCGTGCAACTTCACTGTAAGTTGGACAATTGCCGCATCGGATTAGATGTGACAGTGGTGTTGGCCCCCAGTAACATTGGGTGCAATTTGCCATGCAAAGAGCAAGCTGCTGGCCATGCCAATCACATGACAAGTCACATCCAGGGTGTGCAATTTCAGGTGCGATTTGTGCATTGACATCGTACCTGATATTGGATATAATGAATGTGAGTGTATTAACATACACCATTTGTTGCAGCGAGAGTTCAAAGGTATTTGAGAATTGTGGCCATTTATTAGCAATTTAACATCTAGACTCAAATAGAAATCGCAATGCTACACACAATTGAAAACACAACTAGTTAGTAATTCTCTAGAAAACACAGTAAAATTGGCAACTTAAAGAGTAATTTTCAATTGCATATAGTGTGAGCGAAGCAGGAAAATCAACAAAGGAAATAAATCTTTGAAGGCGTGCGGTACCTGCCTGCTGGGATAAGGGTCTGCTATGCATTTGGGGGAAAAATGCACGCCAGGATTTGTGACAAGTTTGATGTGTGGATTCACCAACCAAGTCTTTTCTCTCTCGTTCACTCTTCTGAATGTCTCTCTTTATCACTCTTCAGTATGTATCTCTTGCTCACTCTTCTTTGTCTCACTGGCTCGCTCTTCTCTCTCGCTCACTCTTCTGAATGTCTCTCTTTATCACTCTTCATATGTATCTCTCGCTCACTCTTCTTCGTCTCACTCTTCTCTCTCTCTGTCAGCTCTTTGCTTGCCAAATCCTTCACAAAAGTGGGTGGAGTGTAAACCATCATTATCAAATCTATTAGTGATTCAGGCCCTTATCTTATCCCATTGTATGACATTCACATAAGGTGCAGCTTTGAAGGTGTTTCAACAGACAAGGCCTCATTCTAATTCACATTTTAGGGATCATTTAGACAGAATGTAAAGATGTTGCCAGAACATGTATGTGAAGACAGCCACACACGGAGCTCATGCTACTACCTCGCTGGGGTTGGGATTCGAACCGACAACCCTAGAGTTGTGAGGCAGCAGTGCTAACCACTAACCCACGGAGCTACATTGCTAACCCAGCCTGTATTTCTGTGCTGTGAATCAATCCTAGGTCCCTGGGCATGGTCAGTTTAACTAGCCAGATATCTCCAATGTGACACAAATGTTGTGCTATGTTGCCAATTCAGATGTATGTTGGTTCTATGTATCCCAATACAAAGGATTGCAATACTAATACAGGCGTACCTCGGTTTACCAACGCCTCAGGGAACGTCATATTTGGGGTACAAATGTCAAACCATTTCAGTTAATTGGTCTGTTTACAAATGTTTGAATAATTTGGTATGGGCATGTGGCCTGGTATGGTTCAGGAGGGGGGGAGGCACTCGCTCGTCGTCGTCCCCCCCTTTCCTGACCTGCCGGGCTGCATGCTCGGATAAGTATGTGTTATGGATTTAGGGGGGTACCCCATGCTGTTTTTTATTTAATTTCAGCGTGGAGTTACCCCTTAACATCCATACGAGACCCGAAGGGCTTAGTATGGATGGGAGGGGGGACCCCACGCCAGTTATTTAAAGAACTGTTTATAAATCACTGCAATACTTTGACATTCAACTGTCAGTGGGGAAATCCGCCGACAGCTGAAACATGAGCGCTGCATTGGTTTTCATTACTAAAATGCTGCATGAGTTGATAACATAACTCATGCGGGATTGTAGGAGCGACAGCCATGAGTTAATGTTTCATCTGTCAGCGGGGTTCCCCACTGACAGCTGAATGTAAAATAATTCCCTTTATTGCATAAATAATAAAAAAAAAGCGTGGGGTCCCCCCTCCCATCTGTACCAAGCCCTTCGGATCTGGTATGAATATTAAGGAGGAACTCCACGCTGGAATTAAAAAAAAAACCAGCGTGGGTCCCCCTCAATATCCATACCAGACCCTTATCCGAGCATGCAGCCCGGCAGGTCAGGAAAGGGGGGGGACGAGCGAGCGCCCCCCCCCTCCTGAACCATACCAGGCCACATGCCCTCAACATGGGGGGGTGCTTTGGGGCAGGGGGGGCTCCCCCCCCAAAGCACCTTGTCCCCATGTTGATGAGGACAAGGGCCTCTTCCCCACAACCCTGGCCGGTGGTTGTGGGGGTCTGCGGGCGGGGGGCTTATCAGAATCTGGAAGCCCCCTTTAACAAGGGGGCCCCCAGATCCCGGTCCCCCCCCCCCTACGTGAATGATTCCGCAGTACACGGTCCGCAGACTCATTCACAAAAAAACTAAGTGTGGTGTAAAAAAAACACAGTACAGGGTCTTTGACAAGTCCTTTATTAAAACAATGTCCCCCGAAGTAGATCCAACGTCAATCGCGGCGGCGGCGACCCGAAAAAAGGAAACAAAAAAAAGGTTCCGCTCCCGTCCGAGGCTTCCAGCCTAGTGAAGAAAAGCCTAGCTGACAGTTCTTATATAGGTATGGGCGGGGCCAGCCGGGAACAGCAAGCATGTGACATGGGGCGGGTCACTGGGATGATGTCCCCGGCTGGCCCCGCCCATACCTATATAAGAACTGTCAGCTAGGCTTTTCTTCACTAGGCTGGAAGCCTCGGACGGGAGCGGAACCTTTTTTTTTTTCCTTTTTTCGGGTCGCCGCCGCCGCGATTGACGTTGGATCTACTTCGGGGGACATTGTTTTAATAAAGGACTTGTCAAAGACCCTGTACTGTGTTTTTTTTACACCACACTTAGTTTTTTTGTGAATGAGTCTGTGGACCGTGTACCGCAGAATCATTCACGTAGGGGGGGGGACCGGGATCTGGGGGCCCCCTTGTTAAAGGGGGCTTCCAGATTCTGATAAGCCCCCCGCCCGCAGACCCCCACAACCACCGGCCAGGGTTGTGGGGAAGAGGCCCTTGTCCTCATCAACATGGGGACAAGGTGCTTTGGGGGGGGGAGCCCCCCTGCCCCAAAGCACCCCCCCCATGTTGAGGGCATGTGGCCTGGTATGGTTCAGGAGGGGGGGGGCGCTCGCTCGTCCCCCCCCCTTTCCTGACCTGCCGGGCTGCATGCTCGGATAAAGGTCTGGTATGGATATTGAGGGGGACCCACGCTGTTTTTTTTTTAAATTTTAGCATGGAGTTCCCCCTTAATATCCATACCAGACCTGAAGGGCTTGGTATGGATGAGAGGGGGGACCCACGCTGTTTTTTTTTTTTTTTTTTTTATTGCGGACCTTTATTTTTACATTCAGCTTTCAAAATAAATTTTATCCAGACCTTCAAAATAAGTAAAATCATAACAGAAATAATTATAAAGGATAAGAAACAAAAATATAATCACTAAAACGAAGGAAATCTAATTAGATTACATGAAGATATGCTTAATGCTGTTTATTAAACACAATAGTCGCGACCGAGTGCCGGCTGTCAGAGGAATCCACAATCAGATTCACTATTAGTCAGTGGCTAAAAAGCAAACGCCCATGGCAGAGGACTAAAATGTGTTCTGCACATGCTCAGTTCTATCTGCCAAAGACACTGCACGGGCATCTAGATTTTTACTGTGTCGATTTCCTTGAGAAAAACGATTTTTAACACATTCTTAATTTTTTTGGAAATAGCAGATATTGTTTAAAGTGAAGTCCTGATATTTGGCAAAGCAAATTTCTAAGTGAACATGTCTCTACAGTGATTTTTCATGGTGTTAGACGTGCTTCTTAGCAAGTCTGCTTTTGTGAGTCTGATTCCGGGCGTGTGTCTTTTTGTGAATTAGATTGGGCGTCTGCTTATGGGCTCTGCTCAATAGTGAATTAGGTTGCAGGGTCAAAAATGGACGGACGCCCATGAAAATTGGGCTTAAGACCATAAATATGCGCCCACGCCCAATAGTGAATCAGGGCCTTTTTGTTCACATGAAAAAATCTGCATGTTTTGCAAGGAAATTACTTTGAACCCCAAACATTATATATATTTTAAAGCAGGCACCCTAGTGAATAAAATGGTGGGTGCTGCAATTTTTTTTATGTCACATAGTACTCACGCAGAGATATTTCAAATACTAATTTTTTTTTAAAAATACACTGTTTTTACTTTTAATGCACAAAAACACAATATATTGGCCAGTTATTTGGTAAAATATAAAAGATGATGGTATGTTTGGTATAAATATATACCAAACATGACATGTTTTAAAACTGCGCATGCCCGTACAATGGTGACAAACTTTATACATTTTTAATATCTATAGGCAACGCTTTAAAAGCTTCTACAAGCTACCATTTTAGATTTACAGAGGAGGTCTAGTGCTAGAGTTACTGCCCTTGATCTGACATTTGCGGCGATACCTCACATGCATGGTGCAACGGCTGTTTACATATTGCCATGGATATTTTTACAATTTTTTTCGTTATTTTAATTTTTAAAATTATTTTTATACTGTCCCTCTCATTTTTTTTTTTTTTATTGATCACTTTTAATGCTATCACAGGGAATCCAGGTATCCCCTGTAACTGCAATGGGCATTGACATATATTCATTTTTGAGAAATCTGGGGACTTTCAGAATCTAGATATCTCCTCTGCCCTTACATTATCTAATCTCACCAAGATCGGTGTGATCAGATGCTTTCCCAATTTACAAATGGCGCTGTTTATATCTTGCGAAACTGAAGTGATGAAATGCTCTTAGCTTCCATTTTCATAGACTATCGATGATTGGAGCCATTCCTGCCTCCAATCAGCTCTATGGTCAGCTGGCAGAAACACCGGCTGCATTATCAGGTTCCCCCGATGGCACAGGACTGCCCAAGAAGGCTGTGGAAGGCAGCGGGGGGGGGGGGCATCTTCTCCCGCTGCTTGTAAAAGCAATTTTGCAGCTAATTAGCCACTAGGATTGCATTTACATGAAAGCAGATTGCTGGCTGAAAACAATTATACCAAGATGATGCCTGCAGCTGCAGGTATCCTTCTGGTATAACCACTCAAAGTCCAGTGAATGTACCAATACGTCGCTGATCCTTGTTGGGTGTATATGCTATGTTTTTTTTTTTTTTTTTTTTTTTTTATGCAGCCTGAGTGAAAAATAGAGAAGAAATCTCTGCCAGAAAAAGTGTGTGGTATTAGAATATACCTCCCTGCATCCACCCACTTCTAATGGTGGGCACACATGAAATGTTCTTTTTTTGTTGTTTAGCTCGTTGGCTGAAAAAAAAAAAAGAACCTAACAGATACTTCTATTCACATCGGTTGATGTGGATGAAGAATTTTTTTTTTAAATATATACCGAAGCAGAGGGTCCATCCACTCACTGGCCACCGCAGGCTCCCATGCTTCGGCATATATGCTCTTTTTTTAACTGTGGATGAAAAATCTCATCCAACAGGACTGCACACACGTACTTATGTATATTCTGAGAGCAAGACCCTGTTGCTGTCAGAATAAACAAGTTGGTACTGCAGCTGAATGGCATTCCTGCAAAGAAAACAGCAATGGTTAACAATAAAACAGTAACTCAATTAAACAAATGTTTTATTGAAATATGTGCCCCAAAATGTTATAAAATATATATGCCAACGCATAGGGGCCATCCACCCACTGGCCAACCCAGACCCCCATGCTTCAGCATATATGCTCTTTTTTAACTGCGGATGAAAAATCTCAGCCAAAAGCACTGCACACACTGACTCTTGTATGTTCTGAGAGCAAGTTCCTGTTGCTGTCAGAATAAACAGGTTGGTGCTGCAGCTGAATGGCATTCCTGCAAAGAAAACAGCAATGGTTAACAATAAAATTGTAAAATCTTAACAGTAGAACAGTAACAACAAAATAAACTACAACTATTTTTGGTTTTTAAAATTTAAACTTTTTTTTGTACTTGTACTTTTTATTTTTTATGTTTTTTGTTTACTTGAACTTAAACTAGATTGTAGGGCTTCTTAAAATGCAATAGCCACTTTCCTGACTACCTAACATCTTTAGAGAGCCTGTGCAAATATGTGCCCTGAACAGTGCCGTGCTGTACCCTATAGTAATACTCCACTAGTATGTGGTAGTGACGGAAGCAGTCCTTGAGGCAGAGACCCGGTTGGCCAGGACAGGAGGGACAGAAAAAGCGGGTGTCATGCCTAATTCCATATCTGCTACAGACACATCATTTTTTGGGGGTGTCCTTTGGGTTGGGGTACCAGGAGTGTCATCAGGAAAATGCCTCTCATGCAGCTGGCTAACTGCATCTGTGTTGGGGGTTTGGACCACAGCACCTACTGGATACAAAAGAGCCATGATAATCTCTGCCTGGAATTTTAGGAAGGTTCCAATTCGGCCGGTTGCTTTGTAAAGTACAAAAGCATTATATAGAGCCAATTGAAATAAATAAACAGACTTTTTTTGTATCAGCATCTGGCTTTTAGGGAAACTAAGTACGGCTTCATCATCTGGTCATTAAAGTCCACCCTTCCCATGTTAAGGTTATAGTCGTGGACACAGAGGGGCTTCTCAACAACAACGGCTGCCATGGCAATTTGGATGGTCAGAGTTACACAGCTAGTCTGGCTGAAAAAAGACAAAATTCCAACTAGTTCAACCATTAAAAAAAGTTATAATCTTACACCCACAGTTGATCCAGAGAAAGGCAAAAAACCCCAGCAAAGCATGATACAATTTGCTCCTGCAGGGGAAAAAAATTCCTTCCTGATCCCCTGAGAGGCAATCGGATATTCCCTGGATCAACTTTACCTATAAATGTTACTAACCAGTTATATTCTGTGTATCCAAGAAAGAATCCAGGCCTTTTTTACAGCAATCCACTGAGCTGGCCAGAACCAACTCTTGAGGGAGTCTATTCAACATTTTCACAGCTCTCACTGTGAAGAAACCTTTCCGTGTTTGGAGATTAAATTTCTTTTCCTCTAGACGTAAAGAGTGCCCCCTTGTCCTCTCTGATGACCTCAGGGTGAATAGCTCTACACCGAGTTCACTATATTAACCACTAATGTATTTATACATGTTGATCATATCCCCCCTTAATCTCCTCTTCTCAAGAGAGAAAAAATTCAGTTCCACTAATCTTTCCTCATAGCTGAGCTCCTCCATGCCTCTTATCAGTTTGGTTGCTCTTCTCTTTACTTTCTTCATTTCCCCAATGTTCTTTTTGTGAATTGGTGGCCAAAATCGAACTGCATAATCCAGATGAGGCCTCACTAATGATTTGTACAGGGGTAAAATGATATCTCTCTCTCTGGAGTCTATTCCTCTTTTAATACAAGAGAGGATTTTGCACACTTTAGAAACCGCAGCTTGGCACTGCATGCCATTATTAAGCCTATGATCTACCAGAACCCCCAGATCCTACTCCACCATTGATTCCCCCAGTTGTACCCCCCTAGTATGTATAATGCATGCATATTCTCAGTCCCCAAGTGCATCCCCTTACATTTATCAACATTAAACCTCATTTGCCACATAGTTGCCCAATTATACAGTGCATTATTATTGGTCATGTCTGCGTGAATGGAAAACATCCCGTTTGTCCTTCCACTTCACTGTGATCAATTCCTTATTTCTCAAGCTTTTCACCCCTTAATAAGAGGGGTATGTCCAAGCCGTTGGGGGAAGCCCCGGCGATTAGGTCGCACAATGCCACATGCGCCAATGCCAAGATTGTACAAATGTCTAAATAGTGGCACACTTGAACAAAAATTGTCCACGTATAAGTGACACCAAGTTCCAAACTATCTTGCCACTGCTCCCCATGTAGTCTGGGCATCTTTTCCCTCGTAAATCCGAAATTTATATGTATAGCCTGTTGCCCTCTCACAGGTCTTATACATCTTGACCCCATATCTGGCATGCTTGCTGGGAAGATATTGTTTGAATGCAAGGCGGCCAGAAAAATTACTGAGGGACTCATCAACGCAGATGTTTTGCTGGGGAGTATAGACATCTGCAAATTTTTGGTTAAGGTGGTTTACGAGGGGCTGAATTTTGTGGAGCTGGTCAAATTCAGGGTCACCCCGAGGACGACATTGTATTGTCATTGAACTGCATAAAGCGCATTATACTCTCATATTTTGCCTGGCCATGGCAGCAGAGAACACTGGCATTTGATGAATCAGGTCTGTGGACCAATACAACCACAATTAATTTTTTTAGTAATGCCCATGTTGAGGGTTAGGCCCCCTATTAGGAAACCCATTACGGTTTCTAAATTTAAATTCAGAAATCATAATGGTCAGGCAAGGTTTGAATTTGGGTTGGCGGCGATAAACTGTTGTGCATATAAATTGCTTTGATCCAAAATCAATGTCTACAGATCTTCTGTGAAAAAAAGCTCCAAATGAAATCAAGGAGAGTAGTTAAATTTGCTGTTTCCACCTGATTGCTGTGTTGGGCAGTGAATGGGGGAAGTACAGGTGCTGCAGAATTTGTTGGCTGCCAATGGGGATTTGCAAACACATCCGGAAGGATACTAGGGGCTCTATGGTCCTGTGTGCGAATTCTTGGTGGCTGCGGGATACTACTTGTGCTCGCCACCGCACCAGCTTGTACTGCACTTATGGGGCTCGCCACGTCACCAAGTGATATTGCAGTGCTGGTATGTATAAGACCAGGATGTACTAGGCCGCTGGTGCTAGCCAGTTCACCAAAAGTTGGAGCAGCACTAGTACTGGCACTCTGCTTCATATGAGAGTCATCATGCGATTGTAACATCTCAGTAACCTGGGAACGTGGTTGGGTATGCCTGACCTTAGCAGAGATGTCTTCTCCATCGTCTGAGCTATCTGTCAGGGTGCCTCTGCTGTCTACAGGTTCGTATTCTGAGGCTGATTGTGTCAGTGAGTCTTTCCCTTCGCTCTCACCTGACATGCTCAGAATCCTGTTGGCCTCTTCACTAGAGAACCTTTAGTTTGATCTTTTGGCGACTAAATTTATAGGTAGCTAGTGCGACTCACAGGAAAAAGAGCACCTGGCTGTCAGGGACTGTTGAACCACTACAAAGAAATTTACCGGCAAATGCTAACAGAGAACAGGCCTGATTCTGCAAACACTGTGCAATGTATCAAGTGACAGTGATCTACTGACATGGCACTTGCTGGTGGAGAGGGGGGCGTAAGCATAGGGGCTAAACACAGGTTCTGGCAGGGCTGATCCCACTAACGCTGCGTTTGTGGGAACACTATACTAATGTGAACACTGGTATAGTGCTGATCTGATCAAAGATATTGTTCCGTTCAGACACTATACTAGCAATGGAGGTTTATTGTGTATGTGAGCGTGTTCCTGGCAATCAAGGGGTCAAATGTGATGACTGGTGTAATGATGGGCAATCTGCCGCTATCTGGAGGGATGATAACTGACGCTAACGCTATCTGAAGTCGCCGGTGTAGCAAACTTGCTCATCAGAGATGGACGCCGAGTCCCCCTTTTTATTAAAAGTAATCCTTTATCCTCTTTCCCCCTCCCTTGGTGAGAGGCACAGTGACAGATGTGTATGTGTTAAAAGTCACTGGCAGGTAGAGCAGCAGGGGGCCCAGAGCTACAAAGCCCCACCCCCAGAGACAGAGCCTCTCAGAGACTCTCTGTCCAAAGAACCTGTGTAACTTCACACCTCGGGGAAAGATAACAGAGCCTTCTCAAGAGTTCAAGGCATTCCCCAGAAGCACAAACCAGATAACATTTTTAAAAGATCCAGTTTTCCACTATGTTTCATATCTTGGAATATGAGAGACATACATAAAAACCAGACTTATAATCGGATGGGCGGTGAGCCGGCGAATCGTTTAGTAGGTCACTCCACTAGTTTCGCACGCTCAGGGAAGCCAAAACATAGAACTCGTACACCGTGTAACGTACAATTTCATAATTCATCTCTAAATGATCCTTAGACTTATGTACCAAACAAAATACCCGTGGAAAGTTTGTCGCTTGTGCAGCTGGAAAGTTATAGGCCAGAATATAAATTATGAAAGATGCTGGTTCTGATTTTGGGTTCCGCCTGCCAATTCCTCCCTAAACAGAGATTGGCCAGTTACTCAGAGTCACCCCCCTGCTGGGGGACTTTAAAACACAGGCTAGCAGGCCTAGAAGGGTAAGTTGAAGACATCTCCTATCTTTCCATCGTAACGTAGGGAGATCAAAAACCCTTTCGCTCTGCAACTTGGATCTGCTTACATCAAAGGCTTAAATGGCAAGTAACTTAACCCTTTAACTTCTCCCTGTTATCTCTTTGCTGTGCTGTGCTGTTTTCTATGCATATTGTGGGAACTCGCTTCAGAGTGGTAGAGCTTCTTCAAAGCACACAGCAACTCGCTTCTTTTTAAGGGCCTTTTTGCCCAATTTTATTTACAAGAAAGTTCAAATAACAAAAAATGCTTCCCACGCAGGGGTATCCACCATCAAGAAAAACAATTCAGCCTTCTGGCTCCTTCAGCTATACCGCTCTATATCTGTCTCCTACAGACTTCTTCCACAGGGTTGTTTTAGCACACAGCTATTCTCAAACAGCTCCTTGCTGCTTTTGGCTTCCACCTCTCCTTGGTGGAGCCCTCCTGACTCCTATCTGCTGGGGTGGAGCCCTCCTGACTCCTATCTGCCGGGTTGGAGCCCTTCTGACTCCTATCTGCCGGGGTGGAGCCCTTCTGACTCCTATCTGCTGGGGTGGAGCTCAGAATCATGGCCTGGCCTCCACAAAAAGGCCTGCACACACCTGTGCAATCAGCGCACTGGCTGCTCCCAAAATATGGGCCCAGGATTGGAGATTTCATCCCTCGCAAATCTCTTAGAAATCTCCAGGCTACAGGTCCCAAGACAGGCTTTACAAACCAAAGAGGAAACTGATTGTTAGGAATGGACTGGCCAGCAATGGTGGGACTCACCTGCCTTTTGATCTGCAGTACCAGGGCTGGCCAGCGGGTGCTCCCAGCAATCAGAGACTCAACCTTTCAGCCAGCTAACACCTGGAACTGATTATGCTAGGGTATTTAAGGGATGGCCAGACCCACAGACTCTGCCTTGGTGTTGTGTTTGTCCTGGGCCCTGTATCTGTCCTGCATCCTGCATCCTGTTTCTGTCCCTCTGCCTGACCCTCTGTACTACGCTGCTTGTTACCTGTTTTGATCTCTGGCTTGTGACCCTGACCATCCCTCTGCCTGACCCTCTGTACTACGCTGCTTGCTACCTGCTGAACCTGGCCTGTGACCCCGACCATTCTCTGCTTGCTCCCCCTGTACCTACCTGCCCAATTGATATTGACCCGGCCTGCCTGACGACGCTTGCTTGTATGTACTGTTATCTGTGGGTGGTTTGGTTTGGTTTGTTTGCACTGTATTATGTTTAGTATTGCACTGCGTTTATGTTTGTATGGTTAGTGTTAATAAATTGTATTGTTTATCACATATCTGAAGTTTGCGTTTCCCTGCTTCAGTCACACACCTCTGGTCATACCTGGGAGCCCTGACATTACACCAAGGCCAATCCTGACCAGAAGTGGCTGCACAGGGAAGCCATCTTGGCTTGTTGATGGGAAGGATGGATCTTGATGAGGTTGAATATTTATATCTGCTAGTGTTTGATGACAGGGAGTATGCTTATCAAACTCTGAAGGAGTATACCCGGGATGAACTGCTAGAATGTATACGGCTCGCTCATGTTCTAGTAGATCAGGGCACAGAGTTCTCTGAGGTGCAGCCTTTGATTGAGGTTTGTGCTGAGTTGGTTTCATCTGGTTCCCCCGAATGCAGGGATGAATTTTTGCCACCATTTAGTGCAGACCAGGTAGAGTCCCTGGTGTGGTTATTAGAGGATGATGTGGGTTACTTTCTGGAGCGTTATTCCACATGTTCACCACAGACACTAAGAGATTGTATAAACGCAGTACAGTCATTGACCAGACAGGCTTTGTGTAAGCTCAGCTTTGTTCAACCCATACTGCAGACATGGACAGATTTGTTGCACCCAGCCTCAGTCAGCTTACAAAGACCCAGTCCTGCTTCTAATCTATTTCCTCAAAACTCTATTCCTGCATTCCCAACAGCTCCTCCTGCCCTGCTATCTACCGCATGTCAGTACCCTGTTCCCACTCGCTGCACCTATCCTGCCTTTAACCCTGTAAAGGAGCCCTCTGTAGCAACCGCTCCCTCTCCTGTTCCATCCTCCAGTTCTTCTCTGTCTCCAGCTGCTCCATTCGTTTGCAGACCTGCGTTTACTTGCAGTGCTCCAGTAGTTGAAACCAGAAAAAAGCGAAAATTCTTTCCAACCAATACCATCCTGCCAGTATCCAAACCGGTGAGCCTGCCTTCCGTGGTTCAGCCTGAAGCCTCTACTCAGCCTGAAGCCTCTACTCAGCCTGAAGCCTCTACTCAGCCTGAAGCCTCTACTCAGCCTGATGCCTCTACTCAGCCTGATGCCTCTACTCAGCCTGATGCCTCTCTTCAGCCTGATGCCTCTCTTCAGCCTGATGCCTCTCTTCAGCCTGATGCCTCTCTTCAGCCTGATGCCTCTCTTCAGCCTGATGCCTCTCTTCAGCCTGATGCCTCTCTTCAGCCTGATGCCGGTACGCAGCCTGATGCCTCTCTTCAGCCTGATGCCTCTCTTCAGCCTGATGCCTGTATGCAGCCTGATGCCTCTCTTCAGCCTGATGCCTCTACTCGGCCTGAAGCCTCTACTCGGCCTGATGCCTCTACTCGGCCTGAAGCCTCTACTCGGCCTGATGCCTCTACTCGGCCTGATGCCTCTACTCGGCCTGAAGCCTCTACTCGGCCTGATGCCTCTACTCGGCCTGATGCCTCTACTCGGCCTGATGCCTCTACTCGGCCTGAAGCCTCTACTCGGCCTGAAGCCTCTACTCGGCCTGAAGCCTCTACTCGGCCTGATGCCTCTACTCGGCCTGATGCCTCTACTCAGCCTGATGCCTCTCTTCAGCCTGATGCCTCTCTTCAGCCTGATGCCTGTATGCAGCCTGATGCCTCTCCTCGGCCTGATGCCTCTACTCGGCCTGAAGCCTCTACTCGGCCTGAAGCCTCTACTCGGCCGGACGCCGGCATTCAGCCTGATGCCTCTACCCAGCATGATGAACTGTTCCAGCCTGACGATCCTATTAGGCCAGTTGACTCGATGCCCGCTGTTGATCCAGATGATCCGGTACCTGATCCGGTGCCCGCTGTCGAGCCAAATGACCTGATGCCTGGTGACCCAGTGCCCGCTGTCATACCTGGTGACCCGATGCCCGCTGTCGAGCCAGACAATCCGGTACCTGATGACCCGGTGCTCACTGTCGTGCCTTTTGACTCGGAGCCCACTGCCTTGCCAGATGACGCGGTGCCCGCTGTCGAGCCAAATGACCTGATGCCTGGTGACCCAGTGCCCGCTGTCCAGCCAGACGATCCAATGTCTGACCCAGTGCCCGCGGTCATACCAGTTGACTCGGAGCCCACTGCCTTGCCAGATGACGCGGTGCCCGCTGTCGAGCCAAATGACCTGATGCCTGGTGACCCGATGCCCGCTGTCCAGCCAGACGATCCAATGTCTGACCCAGTGCCAGCGGTCATCCCAGTTGACTCGGAGCCCACGGTTGTGCCTGGTGACTCGGTGCCCGCCGCCCCGCCTGGGGGCCTGAGACCTGCCGCTCCGCCTGGGGGTCCGGCGCCCGCCGCTCCGCCTGAGGGTCCGAGACCTGTCGCTCCATCTGGGGGTCCGGCGCCCGCCGCTCCGCCTGAGGGCCCGAGACCTGTCGCTCTGCCTGGGGGTCCGGCGCCCGCCGCTCCGCCTGAGGGCCCGAGACCTGTCGCTCCGCCTGGGGGTCCGGCGCCCGCCGCTCCGCCTGAGGGCCCGAGACCTGTCGCTCCATCTGGGGGTCCGGCGCCCGCCGCTCCGCCTGAGGGCCCGAGACCTGTCGCTCCTCCTGGGGGTCCGGCGCCCGCCGCTCCGCCTGAGGGCCCGAGACCTGTCGCTCCGCCTGGGGGTCCGGCGCCCGCCGCTCCGCCTGAGGGCCCGAGACCTGTCGCTCCGCCTGGGGGTCCGGCGCCCGCCGCTCCGCCTGAGGGCCCGAGACCTGTCGCTCCGCCTGGGGGTCCGGCGCCCGCCGCTCCGCCTGAGGGCCCGAGACCTGTCGCTCCGCCTGGGGGTCCGGCGCCCGCCGCTCCGCCTGAGGGCCCGAGACCTGTCGCTCCATCTGGGGGTCCGGCGCCCGCCGCTCCGCCTGAGGGCCCGAGACCTGTCGCTCCATCTGGGGGTCCGGCGCCCGCCGCTCCGCCTGAGGGCCCGAGACCTGTCGCTCCTCCTGAGGGTCCGGCGCCCGCCGCTCCGCCTGAGGGCCCGAGACCTGTCGCTCCGCCTGGGGGTCCGGCGCCCGCCGCTCCGCCTGAGGGCCCGAGACCTGTCGCTCCGCCTGGGGGTCCGGCGCCCGCCGCTCCGCCTGGGGGCACGATGCCTGTCGCCCCGCCTGGGGGCACGATGCCTGTCGCCCCGCCTGGGGGCACGATGCCTGTCGCCCCGCCTGGGGGCATGATGCCTGTCGCCCCGCCTGGGGGCCCGATGCCTGTCGCCCCGCCTGGGGGCCCGATGCCTGTCGCCCCTCCTGGGGGCCCGGCGCCCGCTGCTCCGCCCGGGGGCCCGGTGCATGTCGCCCCGCCCGGGGGCCCGGTGCCTGCTGCCCCGCCCGGGGGCCCGGTGCCTGCTGCCCCGCCCGGGGGCCCGGTGCCTGCTGCCCCGCCCGGGGGCCCGGTGCCTGCCGCCCCGCCCGGGGGCCCGGTGCCTGTCGCCCCGCCCGGGGGCCCGGGGGCCCGGTCGCTCCGCCCGGGGGCCCGGTGCCTGCTGCCCCGCCCGGGGGCCCGGTCGCCCCACCCGGGGGCCCGGTGCCTGCTGCTCCGCCCGGGGGCCCAGTGCCTCCTGCTCCGCCCGGGGGCCCGGTGCCTGCTGCTCCGCCCGGGGGCCCGGTGCCTGCTGCTCCGCCTGGTGGCCCGCTGCCTGCTGCTTCGCCTGGTAATCCGATGTGCCTCTGCCCGGAGTCCTGCCCGATGTGCCTCTGCCCGGAGTCCTGCCCGATGTGCCTCTGCCCGGAGTCCTGCCCGATGTGCCTCTGCCCGGAGTCCTGCCCGATGTGCCTCTGCCCGGAGTCCTGCCCGATGTGCCTCTGCCCGATGTGCCTCTGCCCGGAGTCCTGCCCGATGTGCCTCTGCCCGGAGTCCTGCCCGATGTGCCTCTGCCCGATGTGCCTCTGCCCGATGTGCCTCTGCCCGGAGTCCTGCCCGGTGTGCCTCTGCCCGGTGTGCCTCTGCCGGTGTGCCTCTGCCTGGAGTCCAGCCCGGTGTGCCGCTGCCCGGAGTCCTGCCCGGTGTGCCAGTCTTTGATATCCCGCCAGTTACCAGACCCGGGCGGTGGAACATTTTGCCCAGCTAGGACTGTTTGGAGCGTCCTGAGGCCGCTCCTTGGGGGGGGGGTACTGTTAGGAATGGACTGGCCAGCAATGGTGGGACTCACCTGCCTTTTGATCTGCAGTACCAGGGCTGGCCAGCGGGTGCTCCCAGCAATCAGAGACTCAACCTTTCAGCCAGCTAACACCTGGAACTGATTATGCTGGGGTATTTAAGGGATGGCCAGACCCACAGACTCTGCCTTGGTGTTGTGTTTGTCCTGGGCCCTGTATCTGTCCTGCATCCTGCATCCTGTTTCTGTCCCTCTGCCTGACCCTCTGTACTACGCTGCTTGTTACCTGTTTTGATCTCTGGCTTGTGACCCTGACCATCCCTCTGCCTGACCCTCTGTACTACGCTGCTTGCTACCTGCTGAACCTGGCCTGTGACCCCGACCATTCTTTGCTTGCTCCCCCTGTACCTACCTGCCCAATTGATATTGACCCGGCCTGCCTGACGACGCTTGCTTGTATGTACTGTTATCTGTGGGTGGTTTGGTTTGGTTTGTTTGCACTGTATTATGTTTAGTATTGCACTGCGTTTATGTTTGTATGGTTAGTGTTAATAAATTGTATTGTTTATCACATATCTGAAGTTTGCGTTTCCCTGCTTCAGTCACACACCTCTGGTCATACCTGGGAGCCCTGACACTGATAAACCAGTTTCCTCTGCATTATGAGATCTGCCTGGAGCCCCTCAACCTGTATGGTTGAGAATAGAGATGAGCGAATTTCTCAAAAATTCGATTCGGCTGATTCGGCGAATTCCAGTGTGAAATTCGATTCGATGCGAATTTCTTCGCTACGAAGATGACTTATAAAAAGGGTTTCTAGGCTTCAGAGAGCCTTTAAATTAGTGCAGAACACTGTACCTTTAATTTAAATGCCCTTGGAGATGAGGAAAGAGAAGGAGAAGGAGAAGGAGAAGGAGAAGGAGAAGGATGAGAAGAAGGAGAAGGAGAAGGATGAGAAGAAGGAGAAGGAGAAGGATGAGAAGAAGGAGAAGGAGAAGGATGAGAAGAAGGAGAAGGAGAAGGATGAGAAGAAGGAGAAGGAGAAGGATGAGAAGAAGGAGAAGGAGAAGGATGAGGAGAAGGAGAAGGATGAGAAGAAGGAGAAGGAGAAGGATGAGAAGAAGGAGAAGGATGAGAAGAAGGAGAAGGAGAAGGATGAGAAGATGGAGAAGGAGAAGGATGAGAAGAAGGAGAAGGAGAAGGATGAGAAGAAGGAGAAGGATGAGAAGAAGGAGAAGGAGAAGGATGAGAAGAAGGAGAAGGAGAAGGATGAGAAGAAGGAGAAGGAGAAGGATGAGAAGAAGGAGAAGGATGAGAAGAAGGAGAAGGATGAGAAGAAGGAGAAGGATGAGAAGAAGGAGAAGGATGAGAAGAAGAAGGAGAAGGATGAGAAGAAGGATGAGAAGGATGAGAAGAAGGATGAGAAGAAGGATGAGAAGAAGGAGAAGGATGAGAAGAAGGACAGTTCTGTGACAGTTTCTGTCTATTTCTGACAGTTCTGGGACATTCACTCCATACAGCTGTTTCAACCGCTGTATGGAGGGAATGTCATGGAACTGTCAGAGTCCCAGAACTGTCATTAATAGTCTATTTCTGACAGTTCCATGACATTCCCTCCATACAGCGGTTGAAACAGCTGTATGGAGTGAATGTCCCAGAACTGTCAGAAATAGACTATTTCTGACAGTTCTGGGACAATCACTCCATACAGCTGTTTCAACCGCTGTATGGAGGGAATGTCATGGAACTGTCAGAAATAGACTATTAATGACAGTTCTGGGACTGTCCTTCCATACAGCGGTTGAAACATTGTATGTATTTGTTTCCATAAATGGATCCATTTATGGAAACAAATACAGTCATGGCCGAAATTGTTGGCACCCTTGATATTTTTCCTGAAAATCAAGTATTTCACACAAAAAAGGTATTGCATTAACACATGTTTTGCTATACACATGTTTATTCCCTTTGTATGTATTGGAACAAATATAAAACAGAGGCAGAAAAGCAAATATGACATAATGTCACACAAAACCCCAAAAATGGGCTGGACAAAAGTATTGGCACCCTTAACTTAATATTTGGTTGCACACCCTTTGGAAAACATAACTGAAATCAGTCGCTTCCTATAACCATCAATAAGCTTCTGACACCTCTCACCCGGAATTTTGGACCACTCTTCCTTTGCAAACAGCTCCAGGTCTCTCTTATTGGAAGGACACCTTTTCCCAACAGCAATTTTAAGATCTCTCCACAGGTGTTCAATGGGATTTAGATCTGGGCTCATTGCTGGCCACTTCAGAACTCTCCAGCGCTTCTTTGCCATCCATTTCTGAGTGCTTTTTGACGTATGTTTGGGGTCATTGTCCTGCTGGAAGACCCAGGATCTTGGACGCAAACCCAGCTTTCTGACACTGGGCCCTACAGTGCGACCCAAAATCCTTTGGTAATCCTCAGATTTCATGATGCCTTGCACACAGTCAAGGCACCCAGTGCCAGAGGCAGCAAAACAACCCCAAAACATCATTGAACCTCCACCATATTTTACCGTAGGTACTGTGTTTTGTTCTTTGTAGGCCTCATTCCGTTTTCGGTAAACAGTAGAATGATGTGCTTTACCGAAAAGCTCTATCTTGGTCTCATCTGTCCACAAGACGTTTTCCCAGAAGGCTTTTGGCTTACTCAAGTACATTTTGGCAAACTGTAGTCTTGCTTTTTTATGTCTCTGTGTCAGCAGTGGGGTCCTCCTGGGTCTCCTGCCATAGCGTTTCATTTCATTTAAATGTCGACGGATAGTTCGCGCTGACACTGATGCTCCCTGAGCCTGCAGGACAGCTTGAATGTCTTTGGAACATGTTTGGGGCTGCTTATCCACCATCCGGACTATTCTGCGTTGCAATCTTTCATCAATTTTCCTCATCCGTCCACGACCAGGGAGATTAGCTACAGTGCCATGGGTTGCAAACTTCTTGATAATGTTGCGCACTGTGGACAAAGGCAAATCTAGTTCTCTGGAGATGGACTTGTAACCTTGAGATTGTTGATATTTTGCCACAATTTTGGTTCTCAGGTCCTCAGACAGTTCTCGTCTCCTCTTTCTGTTGTCCATGCTTAGTGTGGCACAGACAGACACACAATGCAAAGGTTAAGTGAACGTCTCTCCTTTTTATCTGCTTTCAGGTGTGATTTCTATATTGCCCACACCTGTTACTTGCCCCAGGTGAGTTTACAGGAGCATCACATGCTTGTAACATTCTTATTTATCCGCAGTTGTGAAAGGGTGCCAATACTTTTGTCCAGCCCATTTTTGGAGGTTTGTGTGACATTATGTCGAATTTGCTTTCTTTCCTCCCTTTTTTTGTTTTGTCCCAATACACACAAAGGGAATAAACATGTGTATAGCAAAACATGTGTTAATGCAATACGTTTCGTGAGAAATACATGATTTCCTGGAGAAATATCAAGGGTGCCAACAATTTCGGCCATGACTGTATATGTGTGTGTGTGTGTGTGATTTTGCGCACCCGTGCTGTCCTGTAGCAGTATTTCTGCTATAGGGCGCTCGGGAAGCAGTTAAGGGGATTTCTGACCCCCAGGTCAATTGTGGCTTCCCCCCCAGAACTTGTGTCCCCATTGGAAAATTTCCCCTCTACTACTTTTCTGGGGACAACCCCTAATTTGGGATTTTCTTTTACTTTGAATGATAACAGTCAACAGGACAAAGAGTAAATCTCCCTAACAGGGCCACAGACAAAAATTAAAACCTAATAGGTCCTAATAAAAACCTAATCCATCTCCACTCTGTCTAAAACAAAAAACATAGTTTTGCTCACTTACTCACTTAGGAGCCACTAATTGAATAATTTTTGTGGAACTAAAATGTTTAAATATCAGGGTATCCCAACCACTCTGACAGACCCTTAAGACAAAAAAAATTTGAATTTAAATTGTCATTAAATATATTCATAGGTGTGCGCAGGTGGTGTGCTGGTTGTGCCTGGGCATACCTCTGAATATAATGGGCCTAAGCACACCTGTAATCCAGGGGCAGCTCCAGGGGGGTGCTTGGGTTCTGCAACCATCTCTGTCACTGGGTTGGCAAGATCTACCTTTGACATTCTCCCCTGGTTGCAGTGTTCATCCAGGGGTGTGGGGCTGAACTAAATTTTACCTTTCTGTGCAGGGCCCGAAATGCCCGGGACGCTTACAAATTTTTGACAGCTGCCATGGACAGCCCTTGTCCCGGGCTGAGTCCTGAAAATCAAGATTTCTCATGGACAGCTACATACCTCACCTCACTCTCACCACATCTGACAGGACTGTGTACTATGAGTATGGTACATGTATTTTATAATGCTCTTTTATTATCACAGGATCATTTGTTTTAGTATATCACTGTGTTTATTTTTTTTGATTGTTCAGCAGGCGATTTTATCAGCATTTGAAACGCAGTACGCTTGTAAACGTGGAAAATCGCGTTTAAAAGCATTTGCGTCTGAAATGTTTTTTTAACTCTTCCAGTTCCCGATGCTGTCCAGAGCCTTTTTTCATCATGAAAAATGCATGCAAAGCATTTTCAAGGTACTCGGATAGACAAAACACTGAAAACAGGATGTTCTGGGGGGGAGTGGCCGGCTGCGGATCGGGATGGCTGCTTGTGCGGTGAGCTCCGGGAGCCGAGCCATACAACACCAACGTGGGGCAGAGGAGAGTGTCTCTCTCACCCCTGGCTGCTGTCCCATAGTCCCTGGACCTGTTTTGGCAGTCTTGCTACCTCACTTATTTACTTGGTTCTATCTAACATTATAAATGTAATAAGTGTTTACAACCTTTTATCTATACATAAATGTAGCCAATCCTAATGTGGCTATTGTAGCAAACTAGCTCATCAGAGTTGGACGCGGAGTTCCCCTTTTTTCTTTTCTTTTAGGGAAAGTATTCCTCACACTCCCTACCACCTCCAGTCCTGAGAGGCAAACGTTTTGTGATATCTCTTTGTAAATATTTTATTGCACCTGTTCGACTCTTTTAGTAATAAATATTTCTTTCTGAAAGTGTTAAACTGTTTTTAAGCGCTTACCTGCAATTCACGAACTCCTGCCTTTTGAAGAGACGCTACTGTGTTTGTTTACTCCCTGCCCAATTGACCATATTGGACAGGTGACTTTTCAATCATTATAGTGTATTTCTGACAGAGTCCGTCTTCTCTGTACATTTCAAGACGGTGGTGGCAGTAGAAGGGTTAGTTGCGTAATTAACCCAACCCAGTAACAAGCACATTCAGGCTGCTGGCACTGATTGTAGCCCATTAGCTGGACAATCGCTGTGCAGGGTGCAGCTGGGTGGGGCCTTGTTACGTGCGCCACACCGCGGTTTTAGATCAGGCGGTCCTTCGGTCATGAGTTTGGTGAGAAGGTCTGGGGTCTGACGCCGTGGGCGTGAAATATTACTGTTAGTCACGGTCGTGCAATTGTCGCATGTTGGTGGCGGCAACCGTGCAATCGTGACATATTGGCTGGCAGCGTACGTGGGATAATTGCATTAAGAGCTTCAGTGCAGTGTTAAAAATTGGCTCTGCACTGAAGGATTGTAACCTTTGTGGAAACAGTCCTTAGAAACCAGAGGTGCATATTTTATTTTATATATATAGGTTTATAGAGAGACACATTCCTTCCTTTTCCTACTTTTCTCTTCTATCTTTGCTTGCAATTATGCCTGGTGAAGCAGATTACGAGAAAATGAGCAAAGGTGATGTGAAAGCTGAATGCGCCTCACGAGGATTGGACGTCGTTCGCAAAACTCATGAAGATTTGATTAATGATCTAGTGGAGTATGATATCCGAGCAAATCAGAACTCGGGGAAACTTGAACATGGAGGGGTTCCCATTACCCACATTGCCAGTGGCTCAGAGACGGCCTCACAGGATGGGTATACAGAGACTGACACTGGAAGATCACCAAATGTTAGCGTCACACCACCGCCTGAGCGCGCTAGCACCGTGGTGCCTGTAACCAGCAGAGACTCCTCTCAGATGCAGGAGGCCTTGAAACGCCTCATGGAGACAGATCTGGAGGCATACCTGCAGTTCATGGAACGCCAGGCTGACAGAGAAACTGCAGAACGCCGGGCTGAGAGGGAGGCGGTGCAGAGGGAAGCTGATCGTCGGCCCGAGATGGAGATGGCAAGGATCCAGCAGCGACCGGGTCAGAACCTTGGGTCCCTAGATCACAGGGATGCCACTCTTTCCGTGGGCGCAGCCAAGTTTCCAGTGATGGAAAAGGACAGTGACATTGAGACATACTTACTGTCCTTTAAAAAAAGTGCCGTCAGTACCATGTGACCCAAGCTCAATGGGTTCGGTACCTGACACCAGGGCTACGAGGCAAGGCCCTGGACGCATTTGTTGAATTGCCAGAGGGGCAAGATGATGATTATGAACTTTTAAAAGATGTCATTATCCGGAAGTACCAGATGACCCCGGAAGTGTACCGCAAGTGGTTCAGGTCCATGCAGAAGGGACCTGGCGACTCTTACACGGATGTGGTAAGTCGCTTACGCAGCACATTCCGACAGTTGACTAAGGGACTGAAAGCTAATTCCTATGAAGCTTTGGAGGATCTCATGATCTGAGATCAACTCTTGCACATTTGCCCAGCAGACGTCAGACAGTTCGTCTTGGAGAGGGAGCCAGCATCTACTAAAGCTGCAGCAGACCTGGCAGATACCTTCGTCCACATGCGAGTGTCTGACCTTCGCAAGGCTCCTCCAAACAGCTGGAAAGGGGGGAAAACGTCCCTAGCAACCTCTCCTACTTCAGTGAGTCAAGCTTCTCCTCCGCCCACCCCTACAGCGCTTGGAGCCAAGCCATTCCTGCCTGACACCCGCAGATGTTTCACCTGTGGGAAAACCGGACATCTCAGGACCCAGTGTCCTGAGCAGAAGCAGACGACATCATCTGGCCAGCCGGCCAGCAACTCTTCTTCTGTGCTGCTAGTTCGCAGGAAGATGCGCGTAACCCCCGCCAACTTTCAGCCCGTTACCGTGGGCAACCGGTCTGCAACTGGTTTCCGGGACAGCGGGGCAGAAGTCACCTTGATCCGGCCAGAGCTGATTGAGCCACAGAACCTCATCCCAGGAAAGTTCCTGACCCTCACAGGAGTTGGGGGGACCCGTTCACGCATACCCTGTGCAAAGGTATTCCTAGATTGGGGTGCGCGGAGGGGGATGAGAGAGGTGGGGGTCTCAGATGAACTGCCCACACCTGTTTTGTTGGGTGCTGACCTAGGCACTCTTGTTTCATATTATGCCCCTGCCGAGAATACCCGGAAGGGCCCCCTGGAACTCTCTGGACAAGCCAAGGTATTGTGGACAGATATTGGGGTAATGTCTGGGTCACCAGTGGATGGACAGAGGGAAGGGGCTGGGAATGGTGTGGGGCTACAGGATTCTCCATTAGCTGGAGAACAAGAAGAAATCCCCTTGCCTGGGGAGGTATTGAACTCATGTGTCATTGATATTATGAACGTGACTGTTGATGATCGTTGTGGTGACACTGAGGGTGATATTACTAATGTCAGTAACATTGATAGTAAAGTCAGGAATATCATTAATAATGTCAGTAACCTTGATAGTGAAGTCAGTAATGTCGTTGATAATGTTAGTAACATTGAAAGTAAAGTCAGTAATGTCATTAATAATGTCAGTAACATTGATAGTAATGTCATTGATAATGTTTGTATTGTTGATGGCAATGTTGGTAATGCTAACAATGAGTATGAGATTCGTGATGAAACAAAGGATACATTTTCACTGTTGGGGGCTGAGGTACAATCTCTGGGGGCTGAGCAAAGGGATGGTCTGGATAGGCCTGTCCCGTGCCCAGGCTCAAAAGATCGTGCCTTGATAAGTGCCCAGCCGCTGGCCTTGCATAGGATTAGGCAGCTGGCTGGGACTTGTAGTTCCATGCCTCAGGCAGCACTGAAAAGTGAGTCCCAAAGGACCTTCAAAGGTAAGCTGGCTGGGACTTGTAGTTCCACACTTCAGGCAGGCCTGAAAAGTGAGTCCCAAAGGACCTTCAGAGGTAAGCTAACTGAGGGTTGTAGTCCCACAGGGAAGACTGCTCTGGAAAGCCATTCATGTGGAGATTTTAGTCCAGGGCTAAGTGTGAACCCCCCTGCTGGGGAGAGTAAACAAAAGAGCAGGGAGGCTGGAATGACTGGCCTAGTCACTGGGGGCTGGGAGCCTGAAAGCCTGTCAGTTAATCTTATTTGGCAAGGTGTGTTCACAGGCAGACAGACAGATGTCATAGGCAGAGGCAGCATGCCTGGATTACGAGTGGAAGGAGGGTTGATGCTTGGGTTACAGAGAGAGGGCCGCAGGGCCCAGACCCAATCATCCTTCCTTGGCACTCGGGTTCCAGAGCTGCTGGCGAGGCCTCTGATAGATGGTGTCTGGATTCAGAAGGTTCAGGCTGACTGGGCCCCAGAGACAAAGGGAGTGTCTGGGCATTCCCGGTGGGCGCGGTCCTCAAGCAAGATACGATGACCAGGCTTTCTGAGAACCTTGGAAAACTAAACGCCAGCCCGGTGGTTGTGGCCCACCCCATGCCCAGGAGCCATGAGGTAATGGAGCATCCGGAAGGTGCCTACTGTTTTGCCATCATGGACCTGAGCAAGGAGCATGGGCCACCATCTCTAACCCAGCAAGCTTAAGACGAGCCAGCCTTCACTACCCCATGTGGTTTGCCTGAATCCACGGGAAAGCTAGTTGGGGTTGAGAACGCGCTGACTGCCTCGCCAGCGGTCAGGAATGGCCCACAATGCGCAGTGGACCTTGGTGCAGTTGTCCACTTTAGGGGCCTCACGGTGCTTGGCCCTGTCGGGGAAGAGCCACTTGGGCCCCTGTCACTAGTCTGGAACCAACCGCCCGTGCCCAGTCTGACAGACGAGAAGGGTAACTGTCAGAGGGGCATGTCAGTGGTTCAGTTTAGGAACTCAGTAAGAAGAGACCCCCAGAGGTCTGGGCGTGGGGAGACTGAGGCAGTTGAGGCCTGGTCTGCTCCCCAGGCCAAAAAGCAGGTTACGTCAGTCGCGGGTACAGCTGGCTACGGCTGGATGCGATGATCATGGCTCAGCTGGACCTGTGACTGACCTAGCAGACAGGAAACTGGAGGAACTGGTGTCCTGGATGCTAGCAGGCAACGAGGACTGTCCATCTTGGATGAAGGTACCTATGGACACCACTGGGAGGCGAGGTCCAGAATTTGCCTATCCAGTACCGGTGCCCACAGGCACTACTACTTCAGGCCAAATGTAGTCCTAAGCCTGAGGAAGAAGGTAGGAGAGGGAAATCTCCTTCTCTACCTCGACAAGAAGCTACATATTAATATGTTAGCAAATGACACCCCTGAGCCGAAGTGTTTTGTGAACAGGTGGACACCCCTGCAGTTGCCACGGGATTCAGATAGCCACAGCCGACTGGTACCCACCCGTGACCACTCACTTGATTGGCCCAGCAGTGTTGCTGGGGAGGATGGCTTCCTATTCAAACGGAATTCGGTTCTCCCGCAGTACAGCGGTACCAGGATGTCCCAAGAGGAACCTCTGGACAGAGGTCAGTTGCGTCAGGAGGGAACTTGTAGTTCCCTCCCTGGCAACCACCTGAGGGGGAGGTGTAGCAAACTAGCTCATCAGAGTTGGACGCGGAGTTCCCCTTTTTTCTTTTCTTTTAGGAAAAGTATTCCTCACACTCCCTACCCCCTCCATTCCTGAGAGGCAAACGGTATCTCCTGACAGATGGTGTGGGTCAGCCCAGGTTAAGCATCCCCAGTTTGATGCCAGCCGTCTGTGAAAGTGTACTTTCTTCCCCATCGTAATCAAGATAAGATAGCTTCTCTCCCGGACTTGAAAGAGAATTGAACATTCCTCAGGTCAACTGTATGTTTCATATCATATGGTATGAAGCTGTTAGTTTAATTCAGAGTTTCCCATTGACCACTCCCAAAACGTGTAGTCAGAGCCCCCCTCCCTTTGAGAGAGATTTTTAAAAAAAAAGAACAGGCTGCAAGCCTGAAGGCTAGTTTTGTACACAGATCTCCCAGCTAACATCGAAGGAGGAGATGAAGAATCATCCTGCTCTGCAACTTGGATCTGCAAACCCAGGCTTAGGGCAAGTAACTTAACCCTGTAATCTTCTTCCTATTATCTCTGCTGTGCCTTTATATACATATATATATATATTTTTGTGACATCTCTTTGTGAATATTTTATTGCACCTGAAATATAAAAGATGCGGCGCTATATCACAAGTATTTAAGTAAAAAACGTCCAAGATACCAATATATAGTGATTAAGTGACTAATGTGATCCCAAACATTATGTCACAAGCAGAGTAACATGCAGTGCAAAGTGCTGCTTCCATGCGGTGAACGTGAGAAGGATAAGGCTGTGCACTCACCAGATGCACAGTGTAACTGCGCATTTAGAGATAAGTTATCTCTACTAGATCCACTGGTAGCTCCTAAAGGTCAGGTAAAGCCAGATATTCCTCCACCCGCTGGATGTTGCTGATAATCCACAGTCTCTCTCTTAGGTGGCTCTATAGGTGATATGTGACTCACCTATCCACAGAAGCTGCCCCCCACAGTAATACCTTTCTGCCACAAGATGTCATCTGTTCTGAGTTGATTGTTGTCCAGAGTCATTCATCCTGGAAGACTCCAATTTTTGCCTAATATATAAATAGGCAAAAAACAAGATCTGAAGCAGGAGTAGTTTTCATCTGTCCTGTCAGGACAAAAAGTGTTTTTTGCCTATTTATATATTAGGCAAAAATTGGAGTCTTCCAGGATGAATGACTCTGGACAACAATCAACTCAGAACAGATGACATCTTGTGGCAGAAAGGCATTACTGTGGGGGGCAGCTTCTGTGGATAGGTGAGTCACATATCACCTATAGAGCCACCTAAGAGAGAGACCGTGGATTATCAGCAACATCCAGCGGGTGGAGGAATATCTGGCTTGACCTGACCTTTAGGAGCTACCAGTGGATCTAGTAGAGATAACTTATCTCTAAATGCGCAGTTACACTCTGCATCTGGTGAGTGCACAGCCTTATCCTTCTCACGTTCACCGCATGGAAGCAGCACTTTGAAGGAGATAAATTGTCACAAAGACTGTTTTTGCACTGCATGTTACTCTGCTTGTGACATAATGTTTGGGATCACATTAGTCACTTAATCCCTATATATTGATATCTTGGATGTTTTTTACTTACATACTTGTGATATAGCGCCGCATCTTTTATATTTCATGTTTTTGTAAGGTTTTTTGGTATCCTTTTTGATGCTGTGGCTGCTTTACTTTTCACAGTGCTCACAACTTCTTTTATACTTATTTTATTGCACATGTTTGACTCTTTTAGTAATACATCTTTCTTTCTGAAAGTGTTAAACTGTTTTTAAGCGCTTACCTGCAATTCACGAATTCCTGCCTTTTGAAGAGACACTACTGTGTTTGTTTACTCCCTGCCCAATTGACCATATTGGACAGGTGACTTTTCAATCATTATAGTGTATTTCTGACAGATCCCGTCTTCTCTGTACATTTCAAGGCGGTGGTGGCAGTAGAAGGGTTAGTTGCGTAATTAACCTGACCCAGTAACAAGCGCATTCAGGCTGCAGGCACCAATTGTAGCCCATTAGCTGGACAATCGCTGTGCAGGGTGCAGCTGGGTGGGGCCTTGTTACGCGCGTCACACCGCGGTTTTAGATTGGCCGGTCCTTCGGTCACAAGTTTGGTGAGGTCTGGAATCTGACGCCGTGGGCCTGACCTATTACTGTTAGTCGCGGTCGTGCGATTGTCGCATGTTGGTGGCGGCAAACCGTGCGATCGTGACAGCTATTACCAATAATGTTAATAGCAAAGGAAAAAAACTGTGCAAAAAATAAATATCTAATTTATTTATACAGCAAAGAAGCTGACTACTAATCAATAGTAGTAATTTATGACAAAATAAATAGTAGCAGGTATAACTTTAAAAGTAGTAATATTACAATGCAAATACAGAATTTTACCAATACAAAGAAAGATGACTATAGAAATAAAGTTACAGAAAAGAAACACAATAATACATTACGCAGACATCCTGATGACTGCTCTTCCAAAGGGGCAAGGGACACAGAGGCAGAAATGTGAGCAATGGCATACTTTATACCCCCTCCTCCCTCCATTCCAGGTAGTCACACCCTTCAATAGGTTCCAGTATTTTGCAATTTCTGTTCAAAGCGGGGCTCTCTGATTTGTGAAAGATATTGGCCAACTGTAGTTCATCAGATGGAATTTAGGATAGGCCAATATCCAGCGAAGCATACTTCCTTTGAAACCAGTTCCCACAGGAAACTCCCTAGGAGGTGTTAGAAATGACGACTCCAGGGCTTATCCAGGGCTTATTCAGCTGGATGGCCCTACTGTCATAAACCTCTACAGGAAACCTTTTAAGGGGTGGGTGTTGAGGTGATGCAACAGATGGTAAATAAGTTACAGGAATTAAGACCCCTATCAGAAGTTCGCAATAATATTAAAAATTATTGTAGGCCCAAGAAGGTGAAAATGATTATAGGCCCAAAATAGCCATCAAATTTCCCCCTGAAGTTAATTGGTGAACTTATACCCTCCCTCAATGATTTTGTACCCACTCATGACAGCCCAGAAGGCCCAATCCCCCACCACCATTGCGGCCTCCTCTTCTTTCTTGAGCACGATGGAACTCTTTATCTGTAGCAAACAAAGAAGTCCCGGTGCCTCCGAGTCATCACATTCGGACCATGAATGCCTGTGCTGCGATGTTTCCTCGCCCCTCTGCCTTGGAAGGACAGAACTCCCACATCGATGGCGGGATCCTGGTATCTTGAGTCCTGTAGCTTGGGAACACTGTGCGATGTTTGCAAAGATTGGATCAGACCGCAAAATGGCACTATTCAGCACGGTAAAAGATAGTTGAGGAAGATCTAGCTTTTATACCCTTGTCTCGTCTCAAGAGATGACGTGGTGGTTGCTAATTAATAGGTGGTGGTAGAGCAGGCCTCCAGACAATCATACATGGATACAAAAAAAAAGGAGAATGTCAGTGTACAGTTATTGGGGGGAAATCAAGAGTGAAGTAGCTGTTTGGGACTTTAAAGGTTGTGTAGCAGGCTCCTTGTACAAGAGGATTCAGAAGGAATCACACGTTCAGCAGTCGGTCCTTCCTCTCTCTCCCCTATTTGTAAAACCTGGGCATTCTGCCAAGTTCATGACTCATCCACTACACAGCAAAGAACACTGGGAAGGGGAGGAAGCAGGAAGTGAAGGGGAGAACAGAGAGACACGAGGCTGGAGAAAAGACAGGGACACGTGGAGCCCGTCCAAGCAGAGGAGGAGGCACTACAGCACTCAGCGCGGATAGAGGGACCCTGCTGTGTGTTCAGAGTCTGGTGAGCTGTCCCACTGGAGAGAGTAAGACACACCATTTACACTTTGCATATAGACTGGGACATCCACACCCCACTGTTGGGATCTCACCCATCCGGGGCCCTGTGCGAGCCACAGATCCCCCTGCCTGCTTTGCCCCTCACCACCAGTGTAATTGAGACTGTCTGCCCCGGGGACTGACACATACTGGGAGATTGCATCCTGCGACTGCCCCTGGTCTTGTGGTGCTTTGTGTTGCTTTTAGACACTGAGGTTGGACCCTCTCAGCCCAGAAACCTAGTGAAATCTGATGTAACCCACACCAGCTGAAACTCCAAAGAAGCCTTCAGCTGCTATTTACTTCATTGTAAGGACTAAACGTGCACCAACTAGAGCTCCACCGTTACAAGGACTGAAGTGGGGGAATCTGGCTTAGTAGCTTTATTAGAGGTACCTCTTTATTGCATTCTGTTCTGACTCTGAGGTGATTTTTGGCTAACGCCCCTCAGAAGCAGAATCATACACCGGTGTGGGTAATACATTTCATTGATAGAGTATAAGTAAGTATATTTGTTTGATATCAGTTGTATTCTGCTTAAAGTGCGACTCTGCCATCAGGAGATTTTTGGCTGTGAAGCCCTCTAGTGGCAGACCAAATTTACTGCATTGCATAAAAGAAGAAAAGTAAGTTTTGAAGTTGAAAGGGGAACCCCACCCCTCTACACTGCATTTCATTCTCCATAAAATTGTTCTTGTTTCATTTAACCCTGTGTCAGCAAATTTCTTGGTGAGGTATTTGCTATTCATTACCAGTTGTGCCAGAGGGATTGGGTTTGCTTAGGGTTGGATCTCTTGAGCGCAGGACCCATAATATATTCCAGCTTGTCCCAAGGGGCAGTGCTACAGTTGTTAAGCATAGGGGTCTTAATGTGGGCAGGTAAAGTGGGATCTCCACAGGATGCAGAGTCTGAGCAACAGCCGGTATTTACCAAGGCCCCTGAAGGTGGGGATGGCCGATGCTGCATGCTATTGCCAGGTCTCAGTCTCTGGGTTCTCCCCACCCACTCACAGGGCTCAGGTTGAAGCCATAGGCAGATTGATATATGTCTGCAGGAAGCAATTATAAGCATGTGAATCCTCGCCAGACTCTTGAAGCTGAGTCGTGCACGAATGCCACAGCTTTATAATTTACAGCTCATTTATCTAAAAAATTTTATGCTAATGGAATATTAAACAAAGAAAAAGAAAGGAAGAGGGAAGAGTAATAAAAGCAAAAGCATAAAGAAAATGATATAAAAAAGGGTACAGATTTAATGCTCCTCCAACTACGACTTTTACTTTACATACTTCACTTTAGGGTGGAAAAGAGCAATGAATCTGTATTCATACAAAAATAATTAAAAATTAGAAAGGTAAAAAAAGGAAAAATTTAAAAAATAAATACTATATATATATAGTCGCCCTGAAAAACTATTGGTAACTGCATTAAAACACAAAAAAATTGCAAAAATTGCAGCAGTTACTTGATAATAGACAACTTCTCCACCATACTAGTAATCAACAGTAATCAACAGTATATTTGCAGGTCAGGTACACACAAAATGGATAAATAGCAAACTTGGATACTACCCTACTTGTGTCTTTTCCAGTGGAAATGATCCCACTGAGAAAAAGGCAATCATTCCTCTAAGGTCCTGGGACACCTCTGATTGTACCTGGGTACTGGACAGAGCAAGTTGGATTTCCTGACTCCTTCACCAACATGTAGCAGACCTCCCAATTTGGTTCTGAGTACCTCCAGATCCATAGTGTAATATTAGTTGAGGTACACTAGGTGTTTAGGACTGGAAGGGCACCTACGGGTACTGTCTGAGGAGACTACAGCATACCCGCATGTATCACAAGGTGATCAAGCTGACAGGTATGCATGGAGACACACAGATGCTGGGGACAAATACATAAAAACAGCCGTGCAAAAAACAGGAATTTCTAGAAGACAGGGAGAGGTGCACGATGACACTGGACAGAAAACAGGCTTGAAATACACTTGGGGACACACAGGCAGGCTGCTAGGAACACTAAGGTGACAAGCATATGGTAATGAGGCAAGCTTTAAAAAAGATAGCCTGGCTGGGGGGGGGGGTAGCTGATTGAATTAAGAGCAGGAGGTTAACAAGTCTACAACACAAGTCTTTTGGGACAACAAGGATCAGCAAAACCTTACAAATTAAAGCCATGGAACTACATACTATATACCTACTGATCTTTAGGAATAGAGGAAATGGACCATCTACAGACACAGACCTAATTTAAAATCTTAACAACAAACAAACACAATAAATATAGTAACACTTTTTAGCTTTATAGCGAGTATCGATTATATTCAATGCAGTCCTAATAAATTTCCATCTGAAAAAAACTAAAGACGACTGGGAGGTGACCAAACATATTGTCACTGGTAATAGGGGATTGCTGGCTTTACCTAGTCGCCAATCAGTGGAGCAAAGAAACTCGTTAATACCAGAGTTCCATACATGTCAGATTAGGACATACACGTGTAAAATCCAATTGCACACGTTCCTGCATTGCAAATGGCTGTGTATATAAGTGGGTGCTGCAGTGACCGTCGGCTGGAAGCGAACAGAATCAGCAATGGAGAATGTGACCAGCACACCGAGGATCACCAATATGGGCCAAAAGTTTTAATGAACGATCACATGTAAGCATGCCTTGGTTACAGCAAGGCAATTAGATTAGAAAATACAAGACACACAGGCCCTGATTCACTATTGGGCGTGGGCGCATATTTATGGGCTTAAGCCCAATTTTCATGGGCGTCCGTCATTTTTTACCCTGCAACCTAATTCACTATTGAGCAGAGCCCATAAGCAGATGCCCAATCTAATTCACAAAAGGACACACGCCCGAAATCAGACTCACAAAACAGACTTGCTAAGAAGCAAGTCTAAAACCATGAAAAATCACTGCAGAGACATGTTCACTTAGAAATTTGCTTTGCCAAATATCAGGACTTCACTTTAAACAATATCTGCTATTTCCAAAAAAATTAAAAATGTGTTAAAAATCGTTTTTTTCAAGGAAATCGACACAGTAAAAATCTAGAAGCCCGTGCAGTGTCTTTGGCAGATACAACTGAGCATGTGCAGAACACATTTTAGTCCTCTGCCATGGGCGTTTGCTTTTTAGCCACTGACTAATAGTGAATCTGATTGTGGAATCCTCTGAGAGCCGGTACTCGCTCGCGTCTATTGTGTTTAATAAACAGCACTCGGCATATCTTCATGTAATCTAACTAGATTTCCTTAGTTCTAGTGATTCTATTTTTGTTTCTTATCCTTTATAATTATTTCTGTAATGATTTTACTTATTTCAAAGGTCTAGATAATATTTATTTTGACAGCTGAATGTAAAAATAAAGGTCCACAATAAAAAAAAAAAAAAAAAAAAACAGCGTGGGTCCCCCCTCTCATCCATACCAAGCCCTTCAGGTCTGGTATGGATATTAAGGGGGAACTCCACGCTGAAATTTAAAAAAAAAAACAGCGTGGGTCCCCCTCAATATCCATACCAGACCCTTATCCGAGCATGCAGCCCGGCAGGTCAGGAAAGGGGGGGGACGAGCGAGCGCCCCCCCCCTCCTGAACCATACCAGGCCACATGCCCTCAACATGGGGGGGTGCTTTGAGGCAGGGGGGGCTCCCCCCCCAAAGCACCTTGTCCCCATGTTGATGAGGACAAGGGCCTCTTCCCCACAACCCTGGCCGGTGGTTGTGGGGGTCTGCGGGCGGGGGGCTTATCAGAATCTGGAAGCCCCCTTTAACCCCCAGATCCCGGCCCCCCCCCTACGTGAACGAGTCTGCGGTAGATGCTCCCGCAGACTCCTTCACAAAAAAAAAAGTGTGGTGTAAAAAAAACACAGTACAGGGTCTTTGACAAGTCCTTTATTAAAACAATGTCCCCCGAAGCCGGCTGGCCCCGCCCCATACCTATATAAGAACTGTCATCTAGCCTTTTCTTCACAAGGCTGGAAGCCTCGGACGGGAGCGGAACCTTTTTTTTTTTCGGGTCCCTGCCGCCGTGATTGACGTTGGATCTACTTCGGGGGACATTGTTTTAATAAAGGACTTGTCAAAGACCCTGTACTGTGTTTTATTTACACCACACTTTTTTTTTTGTGAAGGAGTCTGCGGGAGCATCTACCGCAGACTCCTTCACGTAGGGGGGGGGGGCCGGGATCTGGGGGCCCCCTTGTTAAAGGGGGCTTCCAGATTCTGATAAGCCCCCCGCCCGCAGACCCCCACAACCACCGGCCAGGGTTGTGGGGAAGAGGCCCTTGTCCTCATCAACATGGGGACAAGGTGCTTTGGGGGGGGAGCCCCCCTGCCCCAAAGCACCCCCCCATGTTGAGGGCATGTGGCCTGGTATGGTTCAGGAGGGGGGGGGGGGCGCTCGCTCGTCCCCCTCCTTTCCTGACCTGCCGGGCTGCATGCTCGGATAAGGGTCTGGTATGGATATTGAGGGGGACCCACGCTGTTTTTTTTAAATTTCAGCGTGGAGTTCCCCCTCAATATCCATACCAGATCCGAAGGGCTTGGTACGGATGGGAGGGGGGACCCCACGCTTTCTTGTTATTATTTCTGCAATAAAGGGAATTATTTTACATTCAGCTGTCAGTGGGGAACCCCGCTGACAGCTGAAACATTAACTCATGGCTGTCGCTCCTACAATCCCGCATGATATGTTATCAACTCATGCGGCGTTTTAGTAGTGAAAACCAAGGCAGCGCTCATGTTTCAGCTGTCGGCGGAGTTCCCCACTGACAGTTGAATGTCAAAGTATTGCAGTGATTTATAAACAGTTCTTTAAATAACTGGCGTGGGGTCCCCCCTCCCATCCATACTAAGCCCTTCGGGTCTCGTTTGGATGTTAAGGGGTAACTCCACGCTGAAATTAAATAAAAAACAGCATGGGGTACCCCCCAAAATCCATAACACTTACTTATCCGAGCATGCAGCCCAGCAGGTCAGGAAAGGGGGGACGACGAGCAAGCGCCTCCCCCCCTCCTGAACCATACCAGGCCACATGCCCATACCAAATTATTCAAACATTTGTAAACAGAACAATGAACTGAAATGGTTTGGCATTTGTACCCCAAATATGACGTTCCCTGAGGCGTTGGTAAACCGAGGTACGCCTGTATTAGTATTGCAATCCTTTGTATTGGGATACATAGAACCAACATACATCTGAATTGGCAACATAGCACAACATTTGTGTCACATTGGAGATATCTGGCTAGTTATACTGACCATGCCCAGGGACCTAAGATTGATTCACAGCACAGAAATACAGGCTGGATTAGCAATGTAGCTCCGTGGGTTAGTGGTTAGCACTACTGCCTCACAACTCTAGGGTTGTCGGTTTGAATCCCAACCACGGCAAGGAAGTAGCATGATCTCCGTGTGTGGCTGTCTTCAAATAGATGTTCTGGCAACATCTTTGCTTTCTGTCTAAATGATCCCTAAAATGTGAATTAGAATGAGGCCTTGTCTGTTGAAACACCTTCAAAGCTGCACCTTATGTGAATGTCATACAATGGTATAAGATAAGGGCCTGAATCACTAATAGATTTGATAATGATGGTTTACACTCCACCCACTTTTGTGAAGGATTTGGCAAGCAAAGAGCTGACAGAGAGAGAGAAGAGCGAGCCAGTGAGACGAAGAAGAGTGAGCGAGAAAAACATACTGAAGAGTGATAAAGAGAGACATACAGAAGAGTGAGCGAGAGAGAAGAGCGAGCCAGTGAGACAAAGAAGAGTGAGCGAGAGAGAAAAGACTTGGTTGGTGAATCCACACATCAAACTTGTCACAAATCCTGGCGTGCATTTTTCCCCCAAATGCATAGCAGACCCTTATCCCAGCAGGCAGGTACCGCACGCCTTCAAAGATTTATTTCCTTTGTTGATTTTCCTGCTTCGCTCACACTATATGCAATTGAAAATGACTCTTTAAGTTGCCAATTTTACTGTGTTTTCTAGAGAATTGCTAACTAGTTGTGTTTTCAGTTGTGTATAGCATTGCGATTTCTATTTGAGTCTAGATGTTAAATTGCTAATAAATGGCCACAATTCTCAAATACCTTTGAACTCTCGCTGCAACAAATGGCGTATGTTAATACACTCACATTCACATTCATTATATCCAATATCAGGCACGATGTCAATGCACAAATCGCACCTGAAATTGCACACCCTGGATGCGACTTGTCATGCGATTGGCATGGCCAGCAACTTGCCCTTTGCATGGCAAATTGCACACAATGTTACTGGGGGCCAACACCACTGTCACATCTAATCCAATGCGGCAATTGCCCAACTTACAGTGAAGTTGCACAAGTTCACAATCCAATTGGATGTGAACAGAGCCTACAGTGGCCAATAGAGTGCGACTTGGTCTACGATTTGCAAGTCGCCTGTCATGCCAATTGCATGGCAATCCCAAACAATGTTACTGGGGGCTACCCGGTCACATTAAAGCAGATTTCTAAGTGGTGTTATTGACACCACAGTCACATCATGTGACTTGCATAAAAGTTGCATGATTTCAAAGTCGGGGTACATGGTGATTTCAAGTGCAATTTGCAAGACATCCGACACCGATCTCTCAGCAAATTGCATGAAAAGTAGTGTATTCATTACTCTATTATTACTTGCGGCTCCGACCAAGTTTGAACCACAACAATATGAACGCTACAATAGCGTGCACATTGAGTGAGACTTGGCATGTGATTTGCACAACATGCAAGTTGTAAATCGTCTGCAAAGTCGCACCCTATTGTCTGCTATTAGAGCAGTGTTTCTCAACTCCAGTCCTCATGGACCCCCAACAGGTCATGTTTTCAGGATTTCCATTATTTTGCACAGGTGATTTGATCAGTTTCACTGCCTTAGTAATTACCACAGCTGTTTCATCTGAGGGAAATCCTGAAAACATGACCTGTTGGGGGTCCATGAGGACTGGAGTTGAGAAACACTGTATTAGAGCGACCATATGGGTGCGTTTCAAACACTGATTTCTTAAGTAGTACATGTTCTACTTTAGTGGCAATTTGCATAGAGATCTGTGTCAGATGTCTTTGAAAATTGCATTGAAATGGTTAACATTACTGTAAGTCGCATGATTTGTAAATCCGCTTTGCCCAGAGTGTAATGTTTGGTGATGTTTGATTTCTGGAGTGTTTTACCAATTGATGGGAAATTCACCATACTAGTCAAATCGATTTGTCATTTTCAGTATTGCATACAAGATGTGGTCATGTGACTGTCTTAACTCATGCGAGAATCTGGAGGGAATTGTGACCATAGTAGCAATAAAGGTTCCAATTGGGGTTCCCTTTCACATCCCTGCTCTATGCTCTGTGGTATGCTGCACACATACATTTCACTGTATATTTCTTTCTGATTTGTGGGGCCTGTATACCAAGGGTTAATGCAGGTAGGAAGCGGATTCATCAGGTGAAAACACTTTCACCGACCAACTTAAGGTCAGTGGTGGGTGTGGCTTCATTGGGTGTGGGGCCTTGTTTGGCGCGCTCCAAATACACCCTAGCTTATATAAAGATGTGTAGTAGGGAGTGATTTGGCCTGTTACTAGGCCGGGTGGTTTGTGACTAAGTCCTTGCATGGTGTGGTTTGGGGGAAGAAGAGATTTTGTGCTGAATTGCCCCAGACACCACTCAGGCTGTGTTTGGAAGTGGGCTGGAAATGTTTGCATATTTTTGGCCTTGTAAAGTGTGTTTGTGTGTTATTGCACAATGATTGTGTTTTTTCTCTTTGCATTGAAAGCCTCACACATGTCAATCGTTTTGTTTAAAATCTGCTCTTGTTTTAATTTTGCTTGCTTATTTAGACTCCAATGCATTTTACTGACAAACCTGCTGACAAATGTATGTGTAGGTGATTTGTAGAGGTGGGAGGGGATTTGTAGAGGTGGGAGGGGATTTGTAGAGGTGTGAGGGTTTTTTTGCACATGCTTTGTTTCCTTTATATTTTGATGTGTAGACTTTTTTTGTGAATGGATCTTCATACTAAGTGATTGTGTGTGTAAGTAAATCTTATGAACATGAAAATGTTACTTGATTCATCTTCCCCTTTGTTTCCTGCTATAACCTGAGCACACACAGTTCATTAGAAGTATCTTTAGATTGTAAGCTCTTATGAGGAGGAGTGTTTCATTTTCGCCACATCAATGCTATTCTTTTTGACTCGCCAAGATATTGACTATACCTACTTGTTCCTGCTGACCAAATAAATGAAGATATATTTGATTAATAAATGTTGGACTGTTGTTTGTGTTTATTTTATGTTCAATATATGACCAACCTTAATAGTTACTTTGTATACTTACAAGCTACATTTGAGTAGATTATATAAAAGTGTGAATATGCAAGTGGGTGCAAACTGGCTTTTTCAAAAACAAAATAAAACAAAAAAAATAACCAGTTTGCACCACAATATTATGTACCAATGAATATGTCACATTCAATGTGCAGCCAGCTACAGCTGTTCTACAATTCGATTTACAGTTATAAAATAGTCCACACTGTGTTGATTTTTGGCCTTTGGAAACCAATATATATTAGCCAAGGTAAACAAATCACTAAGTAACACACATTCACGAAAACTATCATATAAATGCGCGAATAGAGTACAAAATTGCGCGATCGCATACAAATAAGCGCCACATAGATGTACCCCATGGCGCACGAGCGGCTGTCCTCCCAGAAGTCCGTCATCACGTGCGCGCGCACCCGGAAGTGGTTGTGGGGAGTGTCAGTGGATGAGGAGTGGTTGGTGGTTTTCCTGTGTCACATATTTTGAGAACTCTAGTGGCATTTGGACATGGCAAGATCACAGTTCTCAACTGAGGAGATGATCCTTATATGTAAAGTAAGTATGGCCATTGCAAATATGTTAATAACATGTGAGGGACAGGTAATTGCAATTTTGGGGGTGGGGCCTAGCAGAATCTCACTTGGTGCACATGCTACTTATCTGTACATTAGCTCCTGGGTATTGATGGGTCAATTATATTAACCACTTGCCTACGGGGTACTCATACCCCCTTCCTGTCCTGGCCAATTTTCATCTTTCTGCACTGTTACCCTTTGAATGACAATTGTGCGGTCATGCCACATTGTACCCATCTTAAATTTAGATCATTTTTTTTACACAAATAGAGCTTTCTTTGGGTGGTATTGACTTGCTGCTGTGAGTTTTACTTTTTGCTCGATAAACAACAAAATAGCTCATAATGAATAAAAGTCTGTTTATATTATAACATTTGGTAAACCGGTAATTTAGCAACACTGATGTGTGTTGATGAGGCAGCACTGGTGGGTGGCACTGCTGGTCACAGGTGGACGGAACTGTTGGGTGGCACTGATCATCGGTGCTGACCCCTGCTCTGATAACTGCTGGTTCTTGGCAGTACTTTCCAAACATTCTGAGAGCATGAGGAAAGTGCAGCCAAGACCTGGCAAATGCATTTCCCGGTGATCAGCGTGTCATTGGACGTGGTTGATCACATGGTAAAACGCCGTTGTGATTGGCCTTTACCACATCACGTGATCAGCTGTGTCCTTAGGACACAGCAATCACGGAGAGTGCGTTCTGCCAGGATGTCATATGACACCCTCCCAGAGCTGCCTGGATGCAGTGTAGCGTTATTCGGCTATCTGCGGTCGCCCAATAGGTAACCAGTTAGGCCTTCATGGCTAATCTTTGAATATCTGGACATGTATACTGCGTATAATGCATTACAGTCTACAATGTGTTGGTGTACATGGTATTACAGTGTGCAATGCTTTGCTGGATTCTGCATGACAGTGGACAGCGTATCACAGTGTGCAATGCGTTGCTGGATTCTGCATGACAGTGTACAGTGCATTACAGTCTACAATGTGTGGGTGTACACGGTATCACAGTGTGCAATGCGTTGCTCTATCCTGCATGACAGAGTACAGTGCATCACGGTCTACAATGTGTGGGTGTACACGGTATTACAGTGTGCAATGCGTTGCTCTATCCTGCATGACAGAGTACAGTGCATCACGGTCTACAATGTGTGGGTGTACACGGTATTACAGTGTGCAATGCGTTGCTCTATCCTGCATGACAGAGTACAGTGCATCACGGTCTACAATGTGTGGGTGTACACGGTATTACAGTGTGCAATGCGTTGCTCTATCCTGCATGACAGAGTACAGTGCATCACGGTCTACAATGTGTGGGTGTACACGGTATTACAGTGTGCAATGCGTTGCTCTATCCTGCATGACAGAGTACAGTGCATCACGGTCTACAATGTGTGGGTGTACACGGTATTACAGTGTGCAATGCGTTGCTCTATCCTGCATGACAGAGTACAGTGCATCACGGTCTACAATGTGTGGGTGTACACGGTATTACAGTGTGCAATGCGTTGCTCTATCCTGCATGACAGAGTACAGTGCATCACGGTCTACAATGTGTGGGTGTACACGGTATTACAGTGTGCAATGCGTTGCTCTATCCTGCATGACAGAGTACAGTGCATCACGGTCTACAATGTGTGGGTGTACACGGTATTACAGTGTGCAATGCGTTGCTCTATCCTGCATGACAGAGTACAGTGCATCACGGTCTACAATGTGTGGGTGTACACGGTATTACAGTGTGCAATGCGTTGCTCTATCCTGCATGACAGAGTACAGTGCATCACGGTCTACAATGTGTGGGTGTACACGGTATTACAGTGTGCAATGCGTTGCTCTATCCTGCATGACAGAGTACAGTGCATCACAGTCTACAATGTGTGGGTGTACACGGTATTACAGTGTGCAATGCGTTGCTCTATCCTGCATGACAGAGTACAGTGCATCACAGTCTACAATGTGTGGGTGTACACGGTATCACAGTGTGCAATGCGTTGCTGGATTCTGCATGACAGAGTACAGTGCATTACAGTCTACAATGTGTGGGTGTACACGGTATCACAGTGTGCAATGCGTTGCTGGATTCTGCATGACAGAGTACAGTGCATTACAGTCTACAATGTGTGGGTGTACACGGTATCACAGTGTGCAATGCGTTGCTCTATCCTGCATGACAGAGTACAGTACATCACAGTCTACAATGTGTGGGTGTACACGGTATCACAGTGTGCAATGCGTTGCTCTATCCTGCATGACAGAGTACAGTGCATCACGGTCTACAATGTGTGGGTGTACACGGTATCACAGTGTGCAATGCGTTGCTCTATCCTGCATGACAGAGTACAGTGCATCACGGTCTACAATGTGTGGGTGTACACGGTATTACAGTGTGCAATGCGTTGCTCTATCCTGCATGACAGAGTACAGTGCATCACGGTCTACAATGTGTGGGTGTACACGGTATTACAGTGTGCAATGCGTTGCTCTATCCTGCATGACAGAGTACAGTGCATCACAGTCTACAATGTGTGGGTGTACACGGTATTACAGTGTGCAATGCGTTGCTCTATCCTGCATGACAGAGTACAGTGCATCACAGTCTACAATGTGTGGGTGTACACGGTATTACAGTGTGCAATGCGTTGCTCTATCCTGCATGACAGAGTACAGTGCATCACAGTCTACAATGTGTGGGTGTACACGGTATTACAGTGTGCAATGCGTTGCTGGATTCTGCATGACAGAGTACAGTGCATCACAGTCTACAATGTGTGGGTGTACACGGTATCACATTGTACAGTGTATTACAGTGTGCAATGCGTTGTACACTGCAGTGTGACTAAAGCATTTTACACGCATGCACTGTACACACTAACGCATTTGACATTTCTAGTGTGCAATGCATTAGTGTGCAATGCCTTGGACAGTACAATGCATTTGCAGTATTGGTGTATGTTTATTAAGCACAGATAATTAATCTGATTTTAGTTACAAGGAGAAGTCTTCTCTGTCCCCCTGTTTATGAGGTGGAGGACAATTGTTTTCCGAAGAAGAGAGGAGACATTTTTTCAAGGAGATCTGTATAGATTTCCAGAGATCTGTGTAGATGGTTGAGGGGCTGCATGTGATCTCTGGAGATAATTGGGATTAACGATCACCTGAGTTAAACCAGTGAATGAAAAGTGTAAAAAAACATGGATTGAAAATAATCTGCACTGACCACTGTGCTTTGTCAAGCCACATATTGGCACATTCTGGTGTCACACAGATCCGATGTGAAATTTGCAGTGTTTTCTGTGCAAGCGCTGCACCGCATCACAACCGCAACCCCTTCATGCCACCTGCTGCGGCTTTCTAGGTGAAGTTACCAACACACCAAAATTGGTACACAAAGCGTATTGCGATTTGCCAAATTGGATGGCATGCCTATTCACACCCATGTGCATACCCTGAAAAAGGGTCCTGCACATTTTTGGCCCGGATGCGGTGCAATTTGAGGTGTGCAAAATGTTTGTCTCTAATTGCAACGCACACAAATTGCATGTGATTTTCCCAGGAGTGCGGTGTTAGACCACAATGCATGTATGTGAAGCCAGAATAAAAGGATGTGGATTTTGTCTACTTTTACTTGCGCATGTTAACATTATGTAAGTGCGTTATTCTTCTGTTTAACATGCTATAGAAATGGAACATGCATTTGGATGGACTGTTTTTGTATGTGCATTTTGGAAGTTTTCTAAACACACATTGACCCTAGGGCCACACCATATCTTAAGCCGCGTTTGTCAGAAATGCTGTACAGGACATTTAAAGCGGATTTACACTCCACCTATCAAAAAATAACAGTCATCAGCTACAAAAACGGTAGCTGCTGACTTTTAAAAAGCAGACGCTCACCTTTCCCTCGGTCCTGTGGTGTGTCCCCCGCAGCTCCTTTCACCGGCTGTCCTGGGTTCCAGGAGGACGGCATCTTCACTGTGGGAACCCAGCTGTGACAGCTTGCGGCTTCACAGCCGGCTACCCACTGTGCATGTGCGAGTAGAGTTGCACTTCATGAATGGTCACATGTCAAATGTTCCCAAAGACTACAAGGAGGGAGGATACCTTCCGTTTCTAAACATCTAGGCGATTGTACTGGAAGTAGGAGCGTGTATCTGTCAAATTTGGGGACCCGCTACCCAAGGGTGCCAATCCTTAAGGGGGAATGGGGGAGCAGTCCTTAAAGCGGAACTTCCCCTTTTGGATGGAGCTCCGCTTTAAGATGATTTCCTATGGGATATGTTTACACATGTGCTTTTTCACATGGCTTGTTTTTTGGGAAAAGGTCAGAGCCTTTTTGGAAATCCAAAAGTGTCATGTTTTTGTCAAAATACTTAAATGGAAACACTGCAGACAAAAACGTATTTCATGTTGTCTTCGTTTTGCCGTTTTAGATCTGAATAGCAACAAAAATGAAAACAGTAAGGCACAAAAAATACATAAGAAACAAAAAACAGCGCAAAACCCAATGCAGAGACGGCTACAACACAACCTGTGTTGCCTTAGGCACTTGAGTGCACACATGGCCCCAGGTGATTTTAACAGGTGTTTTTGGGGTCAAAGCATGTGTGTTTGCATTTGTGGAAAGTGTATTTTTGAATCAATTTTTGGTGTTGTTTTGTACGTATACTTTGGCAAACTGCACATCTGCATTCAACTTTGTGGTGAAAATTAACCAAATAATGTCCCAGCCAAAATGACATGCATTTTGCATGTGTGGCCAGAACACACACAAAAATGCTGTTACAAAATAATCCAAAATACAGGCTCAAACAAGACAAACATGCACATCCAAATTTCAAACAACCTTTTACAAAACATATCTAATGACCAAAAAGCACCAACAAAGTGGATTACAAAATACACCACAATGAGAATTCTAATGTCCAAACAAGCGTAAATTGCCCTTTTGTGCCCATGGAGTGTTGTGTTTTCTTTCAATTATCATTTAGGTGCGTGCCTAGCATATTTGTTAAATGCCAAAATGTGCAGCAAAATGCATGTTTGCTAACAACACTTGGGGTGCCATTAACAATGAATGGCACACAAGAGCACAATGCGTATTCAAAGACCATTTGAGCACACTTTAGAAGTGCTGCAACAATTGTGCAATTCTGCCAACAATTATGCAATTCTACCAACAATTATGCATTGCTCAGGTGAGAATGCATTGAAAATGACAATACAATACAATTATACTGTATGTACGTATGTATGTGTATACACACACACATGTAGATATAGTTCATGTTTTAGCTTGCCTTTTGGGACAATTATCCCCTGCTTTGTGTCTGATATTTGGTATGTTTGATTACACAAACCTCTCACATTTAAATTCTTGACCTTTTCTTGTCACCCACAGGTTTTGCTGTTACGCAAGTATGACGGTGGCTGTTCGAATTTTGCCAAGCAGACCATCGTGCGCCAGATCAAGCATCGGCTGTGGCAGAGATTCCACCACCGCTCCACTGTGCTGCAAATCCAGCACAGTTGGAGCGATGTGAAGCGGCGCAACCCGCAGTTTTTGAAAAAGGTTGCCCGCCGAATCTCTGGTAAGTCAAGTTATTAAAAAGTCTACTTTCAGTTTTGTATTGTGAAAAATGTTTTGCTACATTCATTCTGAATTTGTTTGGCAATAATGTTGTCTTTGTTGACTTGTTCTAGCCACAGCTGATGGGCGCCAGGCGGTGGTCTGCTTGGCAAAAAAACCTCACAGGAGGACAGCCACCGTCCACTTCTTCCAACCACAGGCGGGGCATCCCCTGCGGAGACTCCGCATTGTGGAAGGTAAGCACAAGCTCTAGAAGCTTGGACCTCATGACTTTGCCATTGTTGCCATCTCCACACTGATCTCCACTGACTGTCAATTGTACATTAATGCCACACACATTGCTTGTAAATGACATGATAACTGTGACGGAAGCGTAGGCAGGACAGAACACACGGAGGATGCTAAACACACCAAGCGTTATTGTTATATGGAAAGCACTCAATCAGGGTAGGAATTTAGCATCCGGGCACCCAAAATGGGGGAGGAGAGGGGAGTAGCTCCAAACAATTGTAATTCAGCCCATGATAGGGCAATTTGTGTAGCGATGGCCCAAGCATATATTAATCCAAGCAGGCAGCTCCTGCAAAAGTAATAGGGAGGTTCAATGGGGCAATCCAGGCAAAAAATGTATGCGAGTTCCACGGGACAGTACAGGCAGGGAAAATCGGGGGATCCAGGGGGGTAGTTCAGACAGGAGGATTGGGGCATTCACGGTTTAGGCAGGAGTATCCTCGGGCACACAGCAGGTAGCAGGCAGGAGTACCCTTGCACACAGCGGATAGCAAGCACCTCTAGCCCCCCAGGTATCAGCAGAGTACTCAGCGGGTTCTTGGAGGTGGGGAGGTCTGGCCTCAGCTCAGACTTCCCAACAGCTGCTCATGGCGACATACCAGGGACCAACAGTGGACTGGGTCCTGCTCCGGTCTTCTTAAGCCAGAGCAGGACGCTTCCCGGTTGTCCTGGCAATGGCCGGCCCAGCGTCAGGTCGCCAGGGCAACAAGGCACGCCCCGCTCACTGGGGCCGCGCTCAGGGAGCATGGCCTTTGTCTCTGGCGGCCGCAGAGTGTGGGAAGCCTCGTGGCTGCGCTGTGCCCACCGGGGGGCATGCAGGGACACCCCGGCGGCCTGTGCCATTCGGGCCAAGCGGGGTAGCTGACTCCTTGGCAACTTTGCTGAGGAGAGGTGCTACCCGCACCACAGTGGGTGTTTCCTCCCCTCCTGAACAGCTTTTGATGTAGGCTTGTGCAGGACCCTAGGAATCTGCAAGGGGAAGAGAGGGGGGATGATGAAAGGAGAGCAAGGGGGGAGGAAGGGACAGCAGGCTGGAGGGGGACTGTGACAAGAACCTTTTGTTAATCACTAATAGAGCTGTGTTTGGTGTCATTTGATCCCCAATGGCTGTTTGTTTGTGATACAGGATTTATGCCTAAAAATATTATGGCTTAGATGTTCACAAACATATCCCATCAAAATCGCAGTCATAACATTTTGTTTATCCATTTGACAGAATTGGACTTCTTTTGACCCATTAAATTACAATATTTGTATGTTATGTATGCTGTTTGAAAGTTGCAGAGTATACAAATTATGGAATATTTTGGACTAAAATGCAACTCCATGGTGTACAGCCAATCTCATTTGGTGAGGCCCCATAAAATGACAGAACATGAGAAATATTCTACAATGCATAGTACGTTATTATTAACACATTAACACATAAATACAGTATTATAGAGAGGGGACATCTGGGGGGATTTCTGGTTCATTTTGGGGATGGGGGAATTTCAGAATCTTGGCTTGTCCTTACATTGGGAATCATTCTAACGGAAATGTTTAACATTGTCTTGACTTGCTTACATTACTGCCATGTGGCCTTTTTGGTGATCTGGTATATATGGTCTACAGCCAATCATATTGACCAGGGTGCTGTGATTGGTCCAAATACCATGTGATAAGTGTGGTCCAATCCTATTAGGACATCCAAGAGTTCCTAATATCTAAATTGACATTGTGATCATGTCATTGCATAGCAAATGCATGATCAACAAGATTAACAAATCATCCTCCTACCATGACTTGCTATCTGCTGTAGTGCGGTGGACAAAGTTGTGGAAAATGATGCAGTCTGCCCCAGTGGATGTACATCCAAAGTCAAAACACAACAAATTAGGGACACGAACACAATTGTGCCTGTATGTGTGGCCTGACACCAGGAAATGGACAGTTGTCATTCAGCCCTGTGGCCTTAGCTTTGGCACACAGGTTTGTGAGAAATGACTAAACTTCTGCCATGTTTTTAGGTTAGTAATGTTACAATTCTGTGTTATTCTTTTTGTAGAACAAGACAGTGAAGAGGAGGGCCAATGTAAGTGCCTTGAATGTGATTGGCTGTTCTCTGTGTGCATTATGTAACTTTGATGTGTGCAATGTGTTTGTTGTGTTCTATCTTGTTGTTTATGTAGCACCAGCTATGTTGGAAGAGGGGGATGAGGAGGAGGAGGGCACATCCTCTCAGGCTCACTGTAAGTGCATTGAATGTGCTTGTCTGTTCTCTGTGTTCCTTGTTGTCCTTGGCTCTCTCAAAGGGGTTGTTGTTGTTCTTCTTCTTCTTTCTTGTTTGTGTAGTACCAGCAAGGTTGCCCACAGTGGAGGAGGAGGAGGCGGCGGTGGCACCACCACCACCACCATCACCACCACCACCATCACCACCACCACCCCTGTCTCCGCGGTCGCCTGTGCTGCCGGAGACTCCCTCACCTCCAGTTCACTGTAAGTGTCTTGGATGTGCTTGCCTATTCTGTCTGTGCATCATGTAACTTTGATGTCTGCAATGTGTTCTGTTCTATCTTGTTGTTTATGTAGCACCACCAGCCATGTCAGAAGAGGGAGAGGAGGGGGATCCCTCTTCTGAGGCACACTGTGAGTTCATTGAATGTGCTTGTCTGTTCTCTGTGTTCCTTGTTGTCCTTGGCTCTCTCAAAGGGGTTATTGTTGTCCTTTCTTGTTTGTGTAGTTCAAGCAAGGTTTTCTCCGGAGGAGGAGGAGGAGGCCCACCAGCCACCTCCAGAATTTAGTCCACAGCAGGAGGCCCCCTCACCTCCAGCTCACTGTAAGTGCCTTGGATGTGCTTGCCTGTTCTCTGTGTGCATTATGTCAATTTGATGTTTGCAATGTGTTGGTTTTGTTCTTTCTTGTTGTTTGTGTAGCTCCAGCCATATTGGAAGAGGGTGAGCTGGAGGAAGAGCAGAGGGAGGAGTGGTCACCCCCTCAGGTCCACTGTAAGTACCTTCAATGTGTTTGGTGATTTACCTTCTGTACAATCATGCTGACCATAGCTGTAGGCTAATTTGACTGCTTAATATTGGCCAGACTGTAGTTTCTTATCTAAGTCTGCCTTATTTTTGTTTCCACTACTGCAACTTACCTAGGTGGTTGAAGCATTGGTCCAATACTTCATCTGTCCCCCCTAGGTTGTAAGGGTGGTAACTCCGCTGTGATGGAGCGTAGGCAGGACCAAACACACAGAGCAGATGATAAACACACAATGCTTTCTTGAATTAGGACAGTCACTCAATTTGGGTATGAAGTTAGCGTCCAAGTTCTCGTGGCAGGGGAAGAGCAGGGATGGCTCCTCAAAATATTGTAATTTGGCCCCAAGAAGGGCAAACTTAGAGTCTCTGTTAAATTGTAATCCAGGCAGGGAAGGGAAAGGAGGGAGAGTTCACAGCCCTTCCATACAGGGGGGAAAACAGGGGCAGAAACACTCACAGTTTCGGCAGGGGTTTTCCTGGCTCACAGCGGCCTACAACAGGGGGTGACACTTAGCACACAGGAGAGGGTCCACTTCTACAGCACACTGCAACACGTGGCCTCACAGTATTAGGCAGTGTAGCAGCGGGTACTCCTCCTGAGCCCCGAGTATTAGCAGAGTGTTCAGCGGCTAATAATCCTGGTATCCCTAGAGTATTATGCAGAGTGGCTGCGGGGGTCTCGCCTCAGCGCAGACCTCCCAGCAGCTTCGCAGCAGACAAAACACCCTGGAGAATCCTGCGTCGGCTCCCTGTTGTCCTGGCAACGTCCAGCCCAGCGCTGTGTTGCCCAGGCAATGAGGCACACCCTCTTGACACGGGCCTTGCTCTCTTTGTCTCCAGCGGGTGCAGGTGCGGGAAGCCTCGCACCCGTGCTAGAGCCGCCGGGGGGGCGCGCAGCGACAGGACGGCAGCCCTGCTCCGGAACCCACTGGTGGGAGGCTATCCCTCTCCTGGCTGTATGGCCAGGAGAGGTGTGACTCCCGCTACAGGGGGTCACCTTCCTCCCATGGGGCTTTGCAGGATGGGAGGAAGTGACAAGCAGCGGGGGGGAGAGGTGACACCTCTCATCCTGTGCAGCCCAACTTCAAAGGCTGCTACAGGATGAGAAGGGGGTGGGTGAGGGGACACAGGCACCAGGAGGGGGTGGGGGTTTCTGGGAGTTCAGGCACACTGTGCCATCTGCAATCACATGTTTGCTGTCAGCTCAACCCCCCAGCACTTACTGTGCTGTGGAGGGGGAGGCACTGGCAGGCTAAACTCTTTGTTATTCGTGGCTAGGCTGATCCAGTTGCTGCTCCGGAGTCTGCAGTATATCATGACTTGAAAGTCAGGATCTTGATCCAGTCTGGCCATGCTGTGTGACTTCAGTGAATAGAATGCAGCTGTCCCCTGAAAATGTGTCGCAGGAGTGCCAAATGAACTACACTTCTGTAATCCACAGGAGAGGTACAGTCCAAAAATCTTGGGCTGGATTTCCCTTTTAATCTATGTATGTCAGGCTTAGAGTGTAACTAAACCCCGAAGCCTGCATTCACTCTATCTGGTCTACGCAGACCCTGCATTGACTATATCTGCTCTCCCTGTACCCAGAATTCACTCTGTCTGGTCTCCCGCAATAAAACAGAACATGGCAGTGCAAGTATTTAAGGCCATAAAAAAAGCTAAATGCCTTTTATCATCAGCAGTTAGAGCAGTCTTGTGACTTCAGCAGAGCTCTGTTAAACTTTGAGTATTTGTCTGTCTGCTCTAGGATGGTGTGAATCTTCTGGCCCTCTATGTGAACAGTGCTGATTGGCCCTGTGCTGATCACATGCACCCTCCCCAAACAAACACCCAAAAAGTATAGCAATGCACAGCAAACTGAGCATGTGCATGTGATTACGGATTCAGTCTGTATCAGTTGGTCATTTCAACAAGAGGAGGGGCAGAGAAGACAGGATCAAACAGCCTTCTTACACAAGACAGAGTATTAACCCCTTAGTTTACACAGCGAGTATAACAAGGATGATTTACTGCATATTTACACTGCTTGGACTGTTGTGGGTATAGTAAGACTTTAAGTAATATTGCTTGCTTTCTTATCACACATGGTCAAGCAGTTTTGAGAATACAGCTTCCAATGTGGATTCTAGTGTAGTGGCCAGGCAGTTATTAGCTCAATATGTGTAGGCCTGTACACATCCATACCTTTCGGAGACCAAGTTCTGCTCTCTAGCACAGCATGGGATGATAATTGGCAGCAGGTCAGTATTTTTAGAGCCTGAGGAGGATGCCAAGCAGTGGGGCTTTCATGCTGCGAATGCATGAAGCCAAGAAACTTTGGCCTTTTGACCAAATTTACAATGACCATCCAACACAGGATATGTGCCCCCAAAATCCACTAGCAGAGGGGTGGGAGAGCCTATCTCTGAGGAGCTTCTCGGCTATTAGTGTTTGGGAAGTGTTCTGAGTTGTGTGTCTTTGAATATCCAAGGGTTAAGGCCTTTCCCTTGTGTCAACCTTTGAAAAGGTTGCAGCTAAGGGCACAGTGGCTGTTAACACCACAACCCCTTACAATATCCGACATAAAGATTGGACTTTGTACATTTTCATGAGTGCACCCTCTTCTATTTGTACAATCATGAGCCAGAATTTCACGTTCGACTTTCTTGGACATCCATGGCTCCCTAGGGTCATACACTATCGAAACTTAGCTGGAGTTAGTCTGCACCTTGTACTTCAAGTCTGAGAGAATGTAAGGCTTGGTTTTAACAGTGTGTGTGTTTGTAGTAAACTCTTAAGTTTACAAAGCCTCGAATTATACTGACATGTGGAGCTCTTTTGCTTGTGTTTTTTTCAAGTCACCTTGCACTCAGAAAGGGAGTGGCTGCACTTCAGAGCCCACAGGAGGCAATGGATGGAGGAGGAGGAGGAAGAGGTGGAGTCGTTGGAGGAGGGCCAACTCCCCTCCAGTTCCCCTGAGCCCCAGGACCCAGGTATGTCCCATTTGTGTGAATGTGATCAACTTTACAATATTTGCTTTTACACAGTGTCTATGTGTGGGGGTGTCACATGAGATGTGTTGGGTAAAGGGTGGTAAGCCTGGCACCAGACTTATTTTTTCTAGTGATTCCCAATCTGCTCCAAGCTACAAATGCCACCTTGCAGTGTGCATGTGTTAACACTTGAGGGGGCATTTGTGTTTTGGCATAGGGGAGGAGAATATTGTATGGACTAAGCCCTTTTACAGCTAGACTGTCAAAGACTTAGACCTTGTGACGTCTTCCTGTGAAGCTTCAGGTCTGCTGCCGACCTGTGACCTTTGCTTTGGGATGATGTAAGTCACTCTATTGTAGACCCCAGAAAGGAAAGTGAGAATGGCTGCAAAGGCTGACCAATGAGTGTTTCCACTATTACTGTAGTGTAAGCGTAGCTAAGCTGATGTGTGTGAGCCAATTCCTCTTGTCAAGAGCAAGCCTCTCCAACATTGGAATGCTGGCACCACACCACTGGCAAGGGAGACCTTTGGGTTACGTCCTAAGGTGATCTGAAACATCGTCAATGGACAGCCAAAGAGTATGTTAGCATTGTAGGATATGAGCAGCTTGCTGGAGTGTAGGTGCCAACAAGTGGCCAAATGAATTTGGCCTTAAGCTCTTCTGGCCATCTAGTTTAGTAACCCAAACCGAAAGAGGACTTTGCTATGTTGGGTAGGGCTAGGGCTTACTACCTGGGGCCTGTACTATGTGACTGTTTAACATCCATGTGTTTGTCAAATGTCAGGACTCGCAACTTTTTCTTGTGTCTTTTTTTTGTTACTCTTCATGTAGTTGTACTTCCCAATGCCCCACCTGCTATGGGGGAGCTACAGCCCCCACTGGATGCAGAGGCTGACATCCCAGAAGGTCAGTTTCTGAACTGTTTACACATATGCACATGTAACGTATGTAGAAGGCTTCAGCTCCCCCTTGTCTAAACTGTTTGGCCTCGTCCTGTGTATAGGATGCCCCCCACAAAGAAATAAAACATTCACACTAAACAACACATCAGGCAGATAGGGGCTTAATATTCACACTTAGACCTGACAGCTGAGTTGTTCTACATAGGCATACATTAAAGTGTTTTTCTAATTAAGAAAGGGCAATAAACAAAGAATATGACACAATAGTCAAGCACTAACCTGACACTCCAGTGATCCAAAACCTGCTTCCCAAGTAACTAGTGTTTGTTCCACTCTGGTCTCTCCACTATCTTAAAGAATCACTCCTAATAGATGCAGCTGACACATCCAGCTTCCTGGGAGAAGGACTGCCTCCCTTCAAGGACACACCTGGTTAATCACACTGCCAGCTCTTTAGGAATCTCTGGACCTGTGTGGAGGGAGTTGGGCCACTAGGCTCCAATAGGCTCACAGAATTTGCTCAGCTCTGTGCTCTGGCTGAGGTGCATGTGTGTAGGGCCCCACCCCTCCCCTCTCTGCAGCTAATAGAAATCTAGGATAGATGTCTTTGGGAACTCTGTGGAGGAGATAGGTGTGGCAAAGTCATCTGTTGCCCTTACTGATGAGATTGCCCTTTTTGCTGTTGCCCACAGATATATTTGTAGTCAGTGAGCAAACACTCTAATCTAGGCCTAAGGATTCCAAACTCCCTCCCTGGCCCATGAAATCCTCCCAGGCAAGAGATGTAAGCTCTGTGTTCCAATGATAAGTTGAAAACAGCATAGAGTGCTTTCAGGATAATTGACAAAGTTAGACAAGTATTGCATGCTGTTGTTTGTGTGGAAGCAAGTGTCTCCTTTTTTAATTGCAGCAAATGCATTTATTCTGACTTTTTCTACAGTGTTCAACCACCCAGCCATAAGAAGCCTCATGGGCTGGGTGTGTGAGCGCATTGGGACGCTGGAGCAGGCATTGGAGGTGGGGCCAGCCGAGAACCAGCCAGACATTGTGGCCTATTTTCGTCAGTTTTAATGTTTTTAAATGTTTTTATGAATAAATGTTATTTATATTTGACAGTGGACTGTGCTGTGGCCTTCTTTAGCCTTTGCAGGTAGGCAATCATTTTCATTGCAGTTGGAGCTGATCTGCATGTCCCTAAAGCATTGCAGTACACGGCTAGCTCCAGCTGCAGTGGCCAATCTTGCTTACCTTGAACAAAGTCTGGCAAGTCCAGCTTTAGAATTGCATGTTTCAAAGAGGTAAACCAGCTTCTTCAATCCTAAACTCGGATATATAAAGATTGCAGTTGACTGCTTGCTGTCTGCAGCTACTCCCAATCTTAGTTTGCTGCCGTTTGTGAAATGCCGCAAGAGTTTACACAGAATACTCCATTCATGTTACATTGTTTACATTTGGAGTAGCTCTTCAGTCCATCCAGGGACTTCAAGGTAGCTTGGTGGAGTGTAGTTGTGAAGACTGGCAAAAGGGGAGGTGCAACCAAGTAGATAATGTGTGGGTGGATCCTGTGGGCAACTCTGTCAAGATGTTACTCCTCACCTCATTTGTAATTGGGATTGGCATTACACAGAAGCCACATGACTTGAAAGCTGCTCTGGGAAGGACTATCAGTTATGGATGAGACCACTTGCATGCAATGTCCCGCAGCAAAGAAAAGGGACAAATTGACTTTCTGCTCAACACACACCACTTGGATCCAATTTGTTGCTAATTCACATATCATTGTTTTGTCAACAGAAAGTGGGAAGGGAATGAAGTGAGGAACAAGTGTCAACTGGGCACATAAATTCCATAGGCACACACATCTAGAATCAGGCAGCGTAAGATCCTATGCTCCCAAACCAATTCCGAGGCTAGATGTAACACGGTGTGTAAAGCAAACTTAGTCTGGGTCTAGTAAGTCAAGCAGAATGATAGTCCAAACAACAAAAGTCCTTTGCTTATTCTCACAACTTTTAGGTGTCTCTAGCTTTCCTTGGCAGGCTTAATGTTTGTAAGTCGTGGCCTGGTTTTGCACATGGTGGCCTGGCTATTGACACACTTCTTCTATAGTGTGTGTCAATGTAGTAGCCCAGGGAACGTATTTGGACAGCAGTGTCAGTCTCTGGGGGAGGCAAGTGTTTGATGCAGGAGTCTTCTTTAAAATCAGCATCCCATAAAGAGCAAAGCTAGACAACAATTTGCAAGCAAGCTGCAATATTTTTTGCCCCATTTTTGTGAAAGTTAGTCTTGCCCACAGAGTCCACTGAGCATCCTTGGCTCAATTTGGTCAGCCAAATTGAGAGCAGACAATGCCCAACTGCTACATGTGGCAGAGAACTTGTTTGATGTGGAACATCTAGAACTCTTTGACACACCACCAGGTCAAAACAGCAGAAAGGCCAAAGAGTATAACCACCAATTCCTTGGGAAGTGTCAAATTTGAATGTTATTTAGTATGTGCTGTTTTTTGGAGTGTTAACTGTAGCAATTGTGCCCACAGAGAGGCACGTGCTCATCCATTTTGCTCCAAACCCCTCCATATTGTCTCTCTCTCCAAAATCCGATTCCTCTGATATCCCCACCCCCCTCTCTCTCTCTGTTGAGTGACGTGGTCTGGATGATGACAGAGATCACAGGCAGCAAACTCATTCCAAGGAATCGTAAAACAGACTTACATTTTCCAAATCCAGTTTTACATATAATTTTATGTCTCTAGGAAATAATTACACAAACATGGAGCACATATTGGGATGGCTCACTTTAAGACAAGTCGCCTGGTATATTACACACCCTAGCTGTCATATACAGGAGAGCAGAAAATGATATCTCCTTAAGCATCCAAGCAGGTATCTCATATGTAGCCGTTTAGCAGAAGATTGTGCGTATTAATCTACTCGTGGATAGAATGTTCTATGTATCCTGGCTAAGTTATGAACCATAATATAATCAATGAGTGATTTTTGGTCATGGATTGGGTCTCCACCTGACACCCACACAAATGAGGCAATTGGCTCTCTGCTTCAGGGAGACACCCTGCTGAGTTCCTAGATAAAGGCTGTGATGCTTGACATTAAGCCAAGTTGACTTGAGAGAAAAATGGTAGAATCGCCCTTTTAACATAGGAACGAACTTTGGGAAATAAGCCCCTTTTGGCAGTGAAACATGATCTGCTTAACCCAAAGGCAAGTACTTTATCCCTCTAAACTTCTGTTCTCTTTGTTCTATCCATTTATCTGCTACATCTTTTTCTGAAAATATTTTGCTTACACCCTCCTGACCTTTTAGTTATGAAGCTTACTATCTGGAAGTGTTGAACTGTTTTTTAAAGCTCTTTAAAGCAATATAAGCACCCCTGTCTCTGAAGAGCGCTATTGTGTGTTTTAAATTTCAGTATATCGCTGCCTGTGTTGACAGTGGTATACCAATGCTTATGCAACCATCATAGTGGTATTGCTGATATTGCCAAGTTGCCTCTTTCTCTGTGCAAAAAGGAGGTGTTGGCAGTGTGAAGGGTTAATTGCGTCATTAACCTGACCCAGTAACAATTGCTCCCAGGCTGGCGGAACATAGAGTGTGGTCCATTAGCTGGGAAAGGTTTGTGCAGGGTGCAGCATTGTTACGCACTTGACAGCGCTGTTTTAGATTGGCTAGTCCTTTGGTCACCAGTTTGTTGAGAAGGGCTGGGGTCTGATGATGCAATCAACATTAACTATTTAGAATTACTGGCCGCAACACTAAACCTAAAACACCTGTGTTGGATTTCCTACATGACCAACTCAACATTATTAGCCCAAACACATTTGACAATATGCAAGACACGTTCAGCCACTTTGAACAAAAGAACATTTATTTAAATATAGGCAGGGGGGGGGGGAAGGGAAGGTCATGGTCGGGCGCCTCGGGCTCCTCTGGCGCCTCGGGCTCCTCGGCCTCCTCCGGCGCCTCGGCCTCCTCCGGCGCCTCGGCCTCTTCCGGCGCCTCGGCCTCCTCCGGCGCCTCGGCCTCTTCCGGCGCCTCGGCCTCTTCCGGCGCCTCGGATGGTTCCTGCTGCTGCTGCTGCGGGGGGAGGGGTATGAGGGCGGGGGGGAGGGGTATGAGGGCGGGGGGGAGGGGGGTATGAGGGCAGGATGGGGTATGAGGGCAGGGGGGGGGTATGAGGGCAGGGGGGGGTATGAGGGCAGGGGGGGGTAGTGTCCAGGGCCTGGGTAAGGGTATTGGGTGGAGGCAGAAGAAGGGGATAACCTAAAGTGGTGCTGGAAAGTGGTGTAAATTGGTTGTGGGGCTGTGAAAGAGTGAGAGGGAAGGACTACAGAAGAAGGGGTTGAATGTGTGGTTGGGAGGGGTGTGTTGGTAGGGGCATTGAAGTGTGTAGGATGTGTTTGGTAAGGGAGGTAGTGGTATTGTGTGGTGTGTGTAGGAACAGTGTGAGGGGCTATGAAAGTGGGGGTGTGGCCAAGGGGCAAAGTGGAGCGTGAGGAAGATGAAGTGTGAGGGATGACGGGTTGATTCTGCACCTGGGGATTTAGGGGCTGGGGTGGGATTTGAGAGGGCTCCTCCAGAGTGGGTGACTCCTGAACAGGCACCTCAATATGTAGTTCCCCTGCTGCTTCCCCACCACTTCCAGCAGGGGAACTGTGTAGCACCATTGGCATTGACTCCAAACGACTACACAAGGGTTGTGAGCCGCTGGTTGATGGTGCATTTTGATCAGGCCCTGCTTGACACAAGGCTCGGATGTCATGCAGCAGGTGATTGTTTTCCTGCATGATTGCAGTCTGAGCCTCAACTGCAGTGGCAATTCGAAGCAGGGTTGAGTGTTGGAGCTGCAATAAATGTTCAAAATCAGGAGGGGGACTGTAATTCCTCCTTTGCTCCAATAATCTCTCCAGATTGGACATCAGCCTTTCACCAAGCACAAGAAGGGGGCTGTGTTCAGGTGGATGAGGTGCCAATCCAGCTGAATCCAATGTTGGCTGCAAGAAGAAACAAACAAAAAAATTTATTCAGAGAGTGTTTTAACACACAGCACAAGCATACAGTAGGACAGGGGGCTCATCCGACAACAAACACTAGCTCATGTTCTTGTCCCACCCCTAGGACCAGGTATTGGTAAATGCCTTTCCCTGACATATTACACTGGATGAACATCTGGCCAAAATAAATGATTTGGCTGCTTTACCCAGACTGATACCTTCTGGGTCTGTAATGTGATTGGACTGGGATTTAGACAAGTGAACAGCTAAAATTCCAAATTGTCACATGCATATCACTCTCTCCAGCTCATGACTAAGCAATGATCCCAAAAAAGTAAGTTACACATCACGTTGCCAAATCCTGCCCAGCCAGGAACAGTTATGCTCTAAATGGGTAACTCATTATGGATAACATCTTTAGCATCTCTTACCTGACGTTGAGGCAGCTCAGATGTCGGTGACGGACTTTGCTGAACTATTGGAGTGCCTGAACGTCCCTGCACCACAAAAACAAAAAATAGGGCATGAGATTCCACAAATACACATGCAACATGCATTTGAATATCCCCACCCAATTACAGCAGTTCCCATACCCCAACATCGGATGCAGATTGTTCACCCACTCTGTCAGCTGGGGCATGAAGAGCTGAAAATAGATTTCAAGATGATTAGCAACAGACAGAAGTTTGACTGTATGTATGATCTGACATTTTTGTTCAAGGTTTGAGGGTTTGTTCATTATGTTTTTCACAACAGTTTATCCAGAGAAATAAGACACTGGCAGCTACAAGCCACGAGACTGTTTGGGAGTAGAAAGAGGCATGGTAAGGCTCAGGAGCAGGGGCCACGAGAATTAGTGGGCACCTTTCCTGCCAAACAAGGAGGCAGATGTGTTAGGATGGCTACAATATGCCGATAAGCTACTGCAGGCTTTTAGACCTTGGCCTTCAAACATTTAATCCAAAGATATAACATTTGTTAAGGCAACATTCCAAAAAGGCTTAAATATCAACCCAAAATGATCTAATCAGATATAAAGGTGCCACAAAATATTTACAAAGCACAAACGCATGTAAATGCATCCCAAAGAATTGTTGATATAACCGTGGATTTGAAGAGATCAAGACCAATGCATACAAAAATCCTTGAATCACTTTTAAAACATAGGTCTCATGACAACTCCATGTGAAAAAGATAATTATTATCTCATGTGCCAGTCTAAAAATATCCAATAAGATTAAACAGCCTTTCCAGACAATTTGAAGCTCTTTGAGCTACAAATGGCGGGTCTACTCAGTATTAAACCATACGGACTAAGATTGAAATACCATTCAAGTTCATGTGTGCAGAAAGGAAGGCATCCCAGCAGTGTTGCCAATATAGTGTATTTGTCAGTGAACAATAGATTAGTCTTTATGATGCCTTTTGGGTTTAAGGCGACTTAAAAGCAGAGGATCTGGGTGGATAGGTCTGGCAAAGGAAGAGATCTTCCTGCTAGTAATGTGATGTGCCAAGCTCAAGCAGTCTAATTATTTACCTCATGTCTACATGAGAGGCCAAAAACATTATTTCATTTACTTTGTTTTGGGGGGGGGGGAAGACACAGTAAAAATATTTGCCCCTGGAGATTCCTTATTCGTGACTTGGAAAAGGAGCAATTGTGGGTGCTTTTAATTGTGATCTGGCTGTGTTTTTTGGCTTGGGGAAGATGGTTCCAAAAATACTCAGTGTTGGTATCTCTTTGATTTTGCCTCTGCATTTTGAGCTATGGTAAAATGGACGCCATCACTTTAAGCTTTACAATTGGGTGAGTAGCTACATTTCTAGATGTTGACCCCTAAAGTTTTACTGGGCTTATGTCCCAGATGACATGATGAAACAAGTCAGGAGAGGGGCCCACTAGATATTACTGGCAGACGTGTCAGCACAGATATTTTTAAACCACTTGCCTACTGGCCAGTTAAAATTCCTTCCTGGGCTGGACAACCTTCACCTTTCAATGCTGTTACACTTTGAATGACAATTGTGGTCAGGCAACACTGTACTCATCTGACATTGTTTTCAGACAAATAGTGGTTGTTTTGGGGGATATTTAATGGCTACTGTGTGTTTGTTTGGTGTTCGTAAAAATACATAACCACCTAAGAATGTGGAAAACTATGTTTCTCTTATCAAATTCTTCAAACAGGTAAGTTTTCACCTTCACTGAGCTGTTGATGAGACTGCAATGATGAGGTGGCACTGATCTGCACCAATGATGGCCACTGGTAGGCGGCACTGACTGGTGGCAAGGCTGGGCATTGATCATCATGGCAATGATCATCAGTGCCCTGATGATCATTGGCGAGAAATCCTCTACAAATTGTCAGTTGTTTGCAGTACATTCTTCACATTGACAGCGTGAGGAAGGTGCAGGCAATAACTGGCAATTGCATTGAGCATTGATCTGCCATGATCAAATGGTAAAGGCCACAGAAGTTGGCAGGTGTGAGCCCCCAGGGGCATGCAGGTGGGCGTCATTTGATTACCTCCCTGGACTGTAGGCCAATGACAACTACAGTGCAGGTGACAGGTGTTTGAACACTACTCTGGAAATCAGCATCCTTAAGGTGCCCAATAAACTTATTGAATGGAAATGTAGACAAGCATGAGCTCTTTTGGTCTTTACTTTGTCCATGTATTTGCCTGGAGACCTGCAGCTTCAAAATGCTACTTACTGATTACAATAGAATTTGAGAGATGTTGCCAGTTCTGCCAACCATAGTGTTGACCAAAGTGTGTTTGACCTTCCCTTTGTGTGGGCAAAAACCTGAAGTTGAGCGGCACAATTGGGAAGTGATGGGTCCCTGTAGTGGAGCACATCATTTCCTGTATATTGAGCAGGCATGATATATGCACACCAAACACATTGGATATTCTGGGACTGTCAGAGTTGAGCATTTTGACATTGGTCAGATTACGTGTATGTGTTTACATGTGTGGAATGTGTTTGTGCCTGGGCGAATTTCTGAGGTTACGAGGGAGAGTCTGATTTGGAACGCTCAGGAGATGTCAGCTAATTAGTGATGTTTGGAACTTTATTACTCTGTTTGTTCTCACATTTGGTTTTATGGTGTTACCTGCTTGTATTGGTCTGGGGAAACTGGGCCCACAACATGTGGCAGGGATGAGACACATTTCTTTGTGGTAACATTTTTTCACATTGATTTCTCTATGGTTTTGAGTGCAGCACAGTGAGGAGGCCCAAAGAAATACAGCGTGTTGTGGAGATATATTTGTGTTCACACAGAGTTTAGCATTTGGTTTGTTCTGCATTCCTCAGAGGATGCTCATTGGTTCATCCTGAGTGATTATGATTGTTCTAGGCAAGCACATTAATACATACCCAGACCTTCCTCCTGGTCTGACTGCAGTGGGTGGAGCCTCTCCTCCTCCTCCTCCTGCTGATGTTGTGCTGTGAATAGGACATTGACATGTAAGATGTTTGATGTTTTAGCAGCTTGTTCAACATTACGGGGTGCATTCCCAATGAGTACTTACCAGGAGTGAACACCTCTGGATCAGCGTATGCGTGATCCGAGTCGTCTGAGGGGCTAGCAGGGGCAGCACCTGGCTCGGGACGGGCTACAACACCAGACAAAATGAACAACAAATGTAAAGCTACACTATTTCACACACTTTGCTTTTCAATAAGATAACACAACTTTATAGACAATATGGACATGTGTAGTGTACTTACCACTCTGCAAGTCATCAGTGTCTACACGAGCCGTCACCCCAAAAATCGTGGACATGCTGATGACTGGGAGAAGTGCTCGTTCGTCCTGAGACAGGCGCTCATAATATGCGGGATCCACACCTTCGTGGGTAACATGCCCCTGCTTAGCCCACTCAGCCAACTTTGACTTCAAATGACGTCTCAGATCACGCATACGCTTCTTGATGTTCGGGAGGGTCCGGCGTACCGTCCCCACTGCATTCACAACCACCGCAATCTCCTCCCACAGATGGTCCTTGGCCGCCTGACCACTGCGGGAGGAGCTGGACCCCAGAATGCCTTCTTGCCTTTCCATGAAGGCATTTATCAGGGTCCAGTTCTCTCTGTGGGAGAAGGGTGGAAACCTGGCCTCAGTAGGGGCCTGAGGCCGGGCCTGGCCCCGGCCCCAGCCCCGTCTGCCTCCCCTTGATGTCCCTTCACCAGGACTAGAAGGGGAGGCAGCAGCCGCAGCTTCCACCTCTTCTCGGAGGGAAGCCTGGCTCCTTCTGCCACCAGCTTGGCGCCCCCTCACACCAGAGCCAGACCCCCGGCCCTCCATGCCGCCCCTGCCAAATGGCCCAGGGGAAGGCTCAGTGCCCTGACGGACACCACGGCCCCCCCTGGGTCCACGGCCTCTTCCTCCCACCATGGGATGACAGGTGGGCAGGGGGTCTGGCTGGGTGCTGTTTGCAGCAGCAGCAGGAATCTATCCAACCAGATGATATCTGAAACACAAAAAGTGACATAAGGGCAAGGGTTAGGTGTCTGGCCTCCAAAGACAGCACATGCCCTGGAGGAAGGACCACACTTACCAATATGAAGAGCCCCTGCCTGGGGGTGGGGTGGAGGTGGGGGTGATACTTCAGCAAACTGCAAAGGGAGACAAAAGACAGGAGGGCCAAAGTCACATTTCCACTCTCCATACACAGCACGTGCCCTAGTGGGGACCACACTTACCAATATGAAGAGCCCCTGCCTGGGGGTGGGGGTGATACTTCAGCAAACTGCAAAGGGAGACAAAAGACAGGAGGGCCAAAGTCACATTTCCACTCTCCATACACAGCACGTGCCCTAGTGGGGAGCACACTTACCAATATGAAGAGCCCCTGCCTGGGGGTGGGGGTGATACTTCAGCAAACTGCAAAGGGAGACAAAAGACAGGAGGGCCAAAGTCACGTTTCCACTCTCCATACACAGCACGTGCCCTAGTGGGGAGCACACTTACCAATATGAAGAGCCCCTGCCTGGGGGTGGGGGTGATACTTCAGCAAACTGCAAAGGGAGACAAAAGACAGGAGGGCCAAAGTCACATTTCCACTCTCCATACACAGCACGTGCCCTAGTGGGGAGCACACTTACCAATATGAAGAGCCCCTGCCTGGGGGTGGGGGTGATACTTCAGCAAACTGCAAAGGGAGACAAAAGACAGGAGGGCCAAAGTCACGTTTCCACTCTCCATACACAGCACGTGCCCTAGTGGGGAGCACACTTACCAATATGAAGAGCCCCTGCCTGGGGGTGGGGGTGATACTTCAGCAAACTGCAAAGGGAGACAAAAGACAGGAGGGCCAAAGTCACATTTCCACTCTCCATACACAGCACGTGCCCTAGTGGGGAGCACACTTACCAATATGAAGAGCCCCTGCCTGGGGGTGGGGGTGATACTTCAGCAAACTGCAAAGGGAGACAAAAGACAGGAGGGCCAAAGTCACGTTTCCACTCTCCATACACAGCACGTGCCCTAGTGGGGAGCACACTTACCAATATGAAGAGCCCCTGCCTGGGGGTGGGGGTGATACTTCAGCAAACTGCAAAGGGAGACAAAAGACAGGAGGGCCAAAGTCACATTTCCACTCTCCATACACAGCACGTGCCCTAGTGGGGAGCACACTTACCAATATGAAGAGCCCCTGCCTGGGGATGGGGGTGATACTTCAGCAAACTGCAAAGGGAGACAAAAGACAGGAGGGCCAAAGTCACGTTTCCACTCTCCATACACAGCACGTGCCCTAGTGGGGAGCACACTTACCAATATGAAGAGCCCCTGCCTGGGGGTGGGGGTGATACTTCAGCAAACTGCAAAGGGAGACAAAAGACAGGAGGGCCAAAGTCACATTTCCACTCTCCATACACAGCACGTGCCCTAGTGGGGAGCACACTTACCAATATGAAGAGCCCCTGCCTGGGGGTGGGGGTGATACTTCAGCAAACTGCAAAGGGAGACAAAAGACAGGAGGGCCAAAGTCACGTTTCCACTCTCCATACACAGCACGTGCCCTAGTGGGGAGCACACTTACCAATATGAAGAGCCCCTGCCTGGGGGTGGGGGTGATACTTCAGCAAACTGCAAAGGGAGACAAAAGACAGGAGGGCCAAAGTCACATTTCCACTCTCCATACACAGCACGTGCCCTAGTGGGGAGCACACTTACCAATATGAAGAGCCCCTGCCTGGGGGTGGGGGTGATACTTCAGCAAACTGCAAAGGGAGACAAAAGACAGGAGGGCCAAAGTCACGTTTCCACTCTCCATACACAGCACGTGCCCTAGTGGGGACCACACTTACCAATATGAAGAGCCCCTGCCTGGGGGTGGGGTGGAGGTGGGGGTGATACTTCAGCAAACTGCAAAGGGAGACAAAAGACAGGAGGGCCAAAGTCACATTTCCACTCTCCATACACAGCACGTGCCCTAGTGGGGAGCACACTTACCAATATGAAGAGCCCCTGCCTGGGGGTGGGGGTGATACTTCAGCAAACTGCAAAGGGAGACAAAAGACAGGAGGGCCAAAGTCACATTTCCACTCTCCATACACAGCACGTGCCCTAGTGGGGAGCACACTTACCAATATGAAGAGCCCCTGCCTGGGGGTGGGGGTGATACTTCAGCAAACTGCAAAGGGAGACAAAAGACAGGAGGGCCAAAGTCACATTTCCACTCTCCATACACAGCACGTGCCCTAGTGGGGAGCACACTTACCAATATGAAGAGCCCCTGCCTGGGGGTGGGGGTGATACTTCAGCAAACTGCAAAGGGAGACAAAAGACAGGAGGGCCAAAGTCACATTTCCACTCTCCATACACAGCACGTGCCCTAGTGGGGAGCACACTTACCAATATGAAGAGCCCCTGCCTGGGGGTGGGGGTGATACTTCAGCAAACTGCAAAGGGAGACAAAAGACAGGAGGGCCAAAGTCACGTTTCCACTCTCCATACACAGCACGTGCCCTAGTGGGGAGCACACTTACCAATATGAAGAGCCCCTGCCTGGGGGTGGGGGTGATACTTCAGCAAACTGCAAAGGGAGACAAAAGACAGGAGGGCCAAAGTCACATTTCCACTCTCCATACACAGCACGTGCCCTAGTGGGGAGCACACTTACCAATATGAAGAGCCCCTGCCTGGGGGTGGGGGTGATACTTCAGCAAACTGCAAAGGGAGACAAAAGACAGGAGGGCCAAAGTCACGTTTCCACTCTCCATACACAGCACGTGCCCTAGTGGGGACCACACTTACCAACTCGCACTGGTGTGATGTTGAAAATTGTGGGGAGAATAAGGGCAGACATTAAGAGCAAAAGTCTTGCCAAAAATGCAATTTTTGGCCAGGCAAACAACACATTATAAGATAAGTGAATGCTTTGGGCACTGGCACATTACAGGTGCTACAACCAGCTAAAAATGAGCTAAATGAAAAGCATATATACAATCCAAAAAATGTGTAAATTAAGTAGAGAAGGATACATTTGTTTTCACATAACAATTGTCTAGCATATTTTGAGCTGTTTCTAGTAACAAATATCAGTAAAATTATAGTTTTAAATAACTTTGTAAGCTTACCTTCTGATAGCTTCCTCCAGACATCTGGTACATGAGAAAACTGACTTTCCACGTGCTCTCATTTATAGTCGTGCGCCAGTGACACGTATGCGGACGCTAGTGACGAGTATGAGGGCGCCAACGACAATATTCATGCGCGTTATTGCCATGTGCGTTTAAATAGGCGCGAAATCTGCTTAGTTTGTGGGTTAGAGACATGAGTATGAGTTGGCAGGAGAGGCTTGCTGAGTTGGATGAGGCATTCGATGAGTGTATCAACGTGGCAGTAGAGGTTTTCAACCAACTTTTTTGTGCTGCTGCTGCTGCTGCTGCTGCTGCTGCTGCTGCTGCTGCTGAGCAGGAAACTGTGCCACAGGCTTTGGTGCCCTTGCACCAACCAAGGCTTTTTTTTCAAAGAGCACATTTTGAGAATATGCGGGACTCTGATATCCGGCGTTGGTTCCGTTTAGGACGAGAATCAATTCTGCACCTCTATGACCTCATAGAGGAAAAGATTGTGCCGACCACAAGGCGCAGTCATGCTGTACCCGGGATGGTCAAATTGCTGGCGACCCTCTACATTTTGGGTCGGGGCAGCTTCCAAACCACCTCTGGACTTGTGGTTGGATTGAGTCAGCCAACCGTGTCCAGGGTTTTTATGCAGGTCATATATGCCATTCTTGACCTGGTGCCACAATTTATTCACTGGCCACAAAATGAAGAGGAGTGGAATGGCGTGAAGGTGGATTTCTACCGTCGGGCACAAATGCCACGAGTCCTGGGTGCGATAGATTGTACCCATGTTGCAATACGAGCAACCAAGACAGGAGAAAGAGATTATCGCAACCGCAAGCAGTACCATTCCCTCAATGTACAACTGGTTTGTGACGCCAGACAGCGGATTATGAGTGTCAACTCAGGTTTTCCAGGGTCATGCCATGATGCTTTCATCCTCCATCGGTCGGGTGTATTCCAAAAATTCGAAAGTGGCCAAATGCCAGATGGCTGGCTTCTTGGCAAGTTATTGTGTGTGTTTGTGGCTACACGTGAACTATAATATTGCATGCATGTTACCATAGCTGATATAGGCCCAGACCCTGCAGTTAGGAGGCCACTATGCTTGCCAATCATAGCAATAACATGATCCTAAAGCTAACCTTTGCACACATACATATGGCTCTTTCTTTAGCCCCACTGAGAACTGTGCTGGGAACACCCTCTCAGCCCATCCAAAGATTCAAGCCATATAGATGTGGACTCTAGGCCCTAAACCAAAAACAAGGGCATACATATATGCACCAATCAGCAGATAATGTGAGAAAGACATAAGTAAGGTCCATGTATTCCAACACTGACTTCATGCTCTAAAATACTTTGACATTCACATTGTACAAAATTTGGTCACTTTACAATGGAGACAGGCTATCAATTGTGTCTAGGTAGCAACCAACCTTAGAGATAATGTACGGTTTGAACGTCTATATAATGTATGACCATACTAATGCAATGACTTGACCACATTTGTTCTTTTTTTTGCAGGGGATGCCGGCTATCCGCAGCTGACGTGGCTGATGGCTCCAGTCAGGTACCCCCAGAGCCTGGCCCAGAAACGCTACAACAAGGCTCAGGCCAAAACCAGAGCCATCATCGAGCAGACCATAGGTCTGCTCAAATCCCGTTTTTTGTGTTTGGCCAGGCCTGGGGGGGAGTTATTATACTCTCCTCAGAAGTCTGCCAGGATCATCCTCGCCTGTTGCCTCCTACACAACATCTGCCAGGCGAGGAATGATTTGTGGGAGACTTCTGAGGAGAGGGAGCCGGAAGTCCGTCAGCTGCGCGTGTCCCGAAGCTCCAATACAGATGATGGGATGGCTACGCGAGCTGACCTGATCACCCGCTACTTCACATGTACGTATTCTACCATAGGTAGATTAAATTTGTTGCAGTCAATTTGGTCCTTGTTTTGGTCTTGTCTAATCGTTATCCCAGAATTTTAGCTTTCATTTGGAGTAATTTTGTGACCTGTGTGTTTTGTAATTACTTGTGCTAGATCACCCAAGCCATTCACTTTTGTGACTCAAGCAATCTTTCTCCCTTTTTGAGATTAAACATGTCCATTTCTGTAGTGCAAAATGTATTCTGCTCCATGTCTTTGCTGCCTAAAATCACAATACATGTAAATTTTGTTGCTGCTGTGAATGTTCGAGTGTCTACAAATGGCAGAATAGATCCTGTTTTAATGGGGTTATTTGTATTGGTAATGGTGGGGAGCAGTAATTTATAGCGGGACTGTGGCAGACATTCTTGCCACTGGGGGGAATTAACTTGGTGTCACTGGGGATGTCAGGGACAGCAAAACAGTGATCACTGCTGACCAAAAAGCACTGGCACTGTACTAATGGCACTGGGCAGGAAGGGGTTAACATGTGGGGCGAGGCAAGGGTTACCTGTGTGCTGTTTTACTCTGTGCTGTCTGTGTGCTTCACTGTAAGCTGACAGGGAGGAGAACTGCCTTGCTTACATGCAGTTATCCTCCCCATCAGAGATGCTCGAGAATCATCGGGCACAGCCGAGTCATCAGTAGCAAGGACCCAGGGATTGACAGCCGAGAAAAAATGGCAACACGGCCAAGGTACGAGCACCCATGATGCCCTGTAGCAGGATATTGGGTAGAGGGTGGGTGCCAAGCATTGGTTGCCATTTTAGCCAGGGTGTATTGGTTGTCCTGGCCAATCAAACACTACATGAAGAAATGCTGTGGCTTTGGGCAAGAGAGTGAAGAGGAAGTAGAACAGCTGGCCAGTTGGGCCTATTGTCTGTGCCACCTGTAGATTTCTGAAGGAATGAATCTCTGCTATGGATCTAAATGTTTTTTTTTTTTTCAGCTGATTAACTGCTGGAGGGGAAGGCAGATGTCTGACGTCACAGGTGGGTTTGGAAAAGTGATCTTAACAATTGTTCCAAACGACAATAATTCACATGTAAGACTAATGCCAGCCATAGACGGGTTGACAATCGGATAGTTTTTAGAACGTTGGTAACGTCGGCCCATCGAACGATCAAATTTTCTTTTTGTGTTTTTTTATTTTGAAGATCAGCCAATTTTCAACCCGTCTAAGGACTGCTTTACCTGCTCTGAACAGCCGCTTGCCACAGAGCAGCCAAGATCATTCATTTAGCTGCTCCCATGCCAGCATTCCTTGGCCCCTCTCTCCTGTCCATTGCTCCCCGAACAAGCACCTTGTTTTGGTGTGATCCCAAGAACACTCCTTCATGAGCCACGTATACCAGAGAGGCAAGCTTTTAAAGCACATCATGAAATCAGGATGGGGCTCCACTTCAAGTAAGCATTAGTGTGCCTGGGGGAGGGGGGGACCTTGGTCCTTTCCAAACACAGTAGATGCTCCAAGAATGTTTCCTTGAACTCTTGAAATGGTTAAAAAGGAAAGACACTCTAGATAGCCTGCACTGAGAATTGACTGTCATGATGACGTGTCAATGATTATTTGCTCTCATTTTTCAGGAGTGGTACTGCTTGCGGTTGAAGCTGGTAGAAATCCACCTTCACGTCCTCCACTCACCTTCACTTGTGGCCAGTGGATATTTTGTGGCCCCAGGCAAGAACTGGCATCGAGGACCTGCATAAAGACCCTGGCATGCCAGAGGTGGTTTGGAAGCAGCACAGCAATTTGACCATCCCTTTCCTCTGTTGGTTTTAGGGGTGCAGAATTGCTTCTCGTTGGTGAACGGACTGTCGCCGGATATCAGAGTCCCCATATTTTCAAGATATGTTTTAGCCATGTTGGCTTATTTTTATGTTGAGTCAATTAAAGACTATTTTTTGTTACCTTAAAAAAGTGTGAGATCCTCTTGATTGTATTCCCGAGACTTCAGATGGCCAGATAATATGCAATCTGAGGAAAAGTCAGTGCAATGTCCTCCACAAGTAGCTAAAGTCTGTCATAGAAGGACCTACCAGAACAATGCATTCATTTGGAGTGGGCCAGGCCCATACAGTACATCATGGAGGCTTGCTATGAAGGAATATTCACATTTGGATACTTGAGCTCATGTGGTTTGTTTCCAAATATTTCTGCCCATTGCAGCGTATTGACTATTGCAGCTCAATAAAGATCAGGCATACAGAAAAGTGTACCTTGTCCATAGAATAGCCACTAGGAGGTCCTATCTGGGCACACAGATCTGGCCTATGCATAATTGTGGAAAATGCCAATTCGGTCCGCTTTATAATATGAAGGGATCAGTTCACGCTTGCTTCAGGGGAAACATTGTAACAAATTTTGTTATTTTTCATAGGAAAACGTGGCCGATCCCTAGATGCATTGAGGTACATAGCAGAGGTTCAAGATACTCCATAGAAGAACTTATTGTTCTTCCTAACTATACAGGTGGCACAGACACAAGCATACACCCAGGGCCACTGTTAGATATCACGGGGCCCCATACAGCATACCTGACAGGCCCCCACCACCAGAGAAAATATCCAAATTATATATATATATGGTAACAATACACAACATTTTCTTCATGGACACAATCACAAACAAATTCCTGTTCAATCCAAATGATAAAACTGTACTGAGTTAATAAATCAAATGTTGTGTAATTGAGGGCTCATTCACATGGGTGCTGTGGCCTGTAGAGTGCGAATCAGTGTTTGGTTTTCGTGGCTGTCGCCATTAGCATGCAACCTATGTTACACTATGTGAATACTGCAGATCCTGCATTCAGGGCCACTTCCCCACGCCTTCACACTTGTCAGATTAAAACCTGTGTTCATACAGCTGCTGTGTCCCCATAGTGTAACAGGTGGCTCTAGCCACATAAACAACCCACTCATTCATGCTGTACAGGTCAGGGGACCTGTGTGAATGTGGCATTTTGTGTTTGTTATATTTATTTTTTCCCAAAGCCCATTGAATTCAATGGGCTGCTTAACATGTGCAAACATGCCAAAATACTGCAGGCATGTTATTTTCCAAGTGTGTTGCACCTAACCGCACAGTATTGTGGTGCCATGCGTTTTTGTGGCTGTGAATGGGGCTGTTTTTAATAGACATGTGTAGGTGCAACAACGTTTGATCATGGTACCTGCGCACATCTACAGAGGGCATTGCATTTCTTTGCTGTGCTGGAAAATGTGTGTTCTTCATGCGTTTCTGCACCACCAATGGTGTGAACAAGTCCTAAGGGCCAGTTCACACTATAGAAACAGTCTAGATGTGTTCCTGATGGGTTTTTTTCATGCCCTTTTGGCATGCATGTTTAGTGTGTTCCAGTACATTTTGGATGCGTTTTGGACATGTTTACATTGCATTTTTGTATCCCTTCCACTTATTTTTTTCTATTTTCTTTGTATTCAATGTAGTTAGGGACATGTGCGTTTTTGTACATTCAAGGACATTTCAATGTGTTCCAGTACAGTTCTGTGCAGAAACAATGTAGCATGGTCAGCTTTGTTTACAGCACCTGCAATGCACTGAAAATGCAAGCGCTGATGTGAACTATGACAATGACAACCACATAACCTTCTTTCTGTGCGTTTGTGATGCCGAAAAAGCAACTGAAACACATGTAGTGTGAACTGGCCCTAAAGGTTATTAGAGGTCAGGGAACGGGACTGACCAGGAATTGTGAATTCAATCAGACTAGTGGTGAGATACAATCAGCAATCGTATAATAATGTGAGATCTGAGCTGCAGCTGATAGAAAATGAGACACATTCACTTGATCAGTAAATAGATAGTTAAAGAGTGGGGCGGTGATCCATAGATTTGCATATGGGACAGGTGATGGCGGGGTGGGGGAGGGGGTCAAGTTGTATAAGGAGACAGATTTAAAAGAGAAAAATGTTACAATGAAATATACACGGCATGAAACTTGCACATTTCCTAATTGGCAGAAGAGTACATTCATCCACTTTCTAGTCATTAGGCAAAATCATAATTGTTTGATCAATATTCCTGGCACTGACACAACCCAGAAAATTGATCTCCATTTTTTAGGATGTAGCCATGACTGGGATTAGAACCCATGACCCAAGTGCTGTAAGTTCTGAGCTCTAACCACTAAACCACTGTGGGAGACACAGTTTGAGCTACAATGTAGAATAGTTACATTGTTTAAAAATGATAGAGCGAGCGCTGGTCAAATGATATAGACTAGTAAAATGGTATTACACAAGATAAATATAACCACGAACAGTAGTGCATGAACTCGTGAAAGGTCATCCACCCCTGTGACAGTGTACTACACTATTGAGCACCTTTCTGGCTCCTGTGGCTGAGCTAATTCCTCCCCAGGACCATTTGGGCACCCACCCTGATGGATGGATGGATGGATGGAGCTGGATGACTAACCCATAACTGCCAGCATACCGCTGCACCCCCAGATGTGTGGAGTGTATAACCCATACACATTAATACTTTTGTTCTGGTGAGTGTAGACCAGTCCCAAGGGTGGTTTACCTTTCACGAGTTCATGCACTACTGTCCGTCACGGAGAGACCACACGTGCCATTCATAGGCACTCTCTGAGTTGGTACTCTCACACGAAGGACATTCCATTATTCAGGAATGATTCTATGAACTTATTTTAGCACCATTTACAATATTACATCATTGTTGCAATTCTTTGCACTTTTTGGTTTTTACATGCGTTCATTATTGATCACATGCATTTATAGCGCTGCACTTGTCTTTACCATAGAATAGTTACGTGATTAAAGAGAATGAAGATATATAATTATATTGGGAAATTAGAAGTATATAAATTATTTGAGATATAAGTGTGTAAATGTTTAACATTTGAGTACAGAATGTTTGACATTCATTAGTAAATGCATTAGTTTCCTGATCATTTTGGAGACACAGCAAGAAAATAAATAGAAGAAAATAGAAAATTCTAATACAGGTGTACAGGTGTATTTAAAACATTCTAAGAATTCTTTTGCCATCATGAAAACGCCAATGTAAATAAAGCCCGCGCTTGTGCGCCATCTAGCGAACATATCCGGTATTGCACCTAAAAATGTGCCAGTGATAGCAAAGTAGTCAATAGACGCTCGTCAATGAGCTTGCTAGACGCTGGTCAGACGACTGATTGATTGACCGGAGTCTGCCTGAATGGTCAGTCTCTGCTATTACACTCACATCTTAGTGAATCAGGGCCACAAGGTCTAGACCTGAACAGCAAGACACAACCTGACTGATAAATTCAAACAAGCACCATCTAGCTAATGGGGGGTGAAACTCATAAACATGTACATGTGAAAACGGACAATATAGGAAAAAAGACAATTTTTTGGAATGACACTTGGGCCCTGATTCACTATTGGGCGTGGGCGCATATTTATGGGCTTAAGCCCAATTTTCATGGGCGTCCGTCCATTTTTGACCCTGCAACCTAATTCACTATTGAGCAGAGCCCATAAGCAGACGCCCAATCTAATTCACAAAAAGACACACGCCCGGAATCAGACTCACAAAAGCAGACTTGCTAAGAAGCACGTCTAACACCATGAAAAATCACTGTAGAGACATGTTCACTTAGAAATTTGCTTTGCCAAATATCAGGACTTCACTTTAAACAATATCTGCTATTTCCAAAAAAATTAAGAATGTGTTAAAAATCGTTTTTCTCAAGGAAATCGACACAGTAAAAATCTAGATGCCCGTGCAGTGTCTTTGGCAGATAGAACTGAGCATGTGCAGAACACCTTTTAGTCCTCTGCCATGGGCGTTTGCTTTTTAGCCACTGACTAATAGTGAATCTGATTGTGGATTCCTCTGACAGCCGGCACTCGGTCGCGACTACTGTGTTTAATAAACAGCATTAAGCATATCTTCATGTAATCTAATTAGATTTCCTTCGTTTTAGTGATTATATTTTTGTTTCTTATCCTTTATAATTATTTCTGTTATGATTTTACTTATTTTGAAGGTCTAGATAAAATTTATTTTGAAAGCTGAATGTAAAAATAAAGGTCCGCAATAAAAAAAAAAAAAAAAAAAACAGCGTGGGTCCCCCCTCTCATCCATACCAAGCCCTTCAGGTCTGGTATGGATATTAAGGGGGAACTCCATGCTGAAATTTAAAAAAAAAACAGCGTGGGTCCCCCTCAATATCCATACCAGACCTTTATCCGAGCATGCAGCCCGGCAGGTCAGGAAAGGGGGGGGGGACGAGCGAGCGCCCCCCCCCTCCTGAACCATACCAGGCCACATTGTTTTAATAAAGGACTTGTCAAAGACCCTGTACTGTGTTTTTTTTACACCACACTTAGTCTTTTTGTGAATGAGTCTGCGGACCGTGTACCGCGGAATCATTCACGTAGGGGGGGGGACCGGGATCTGGGGGCCCCCTTGTTAAAGGGGGCTTCCAGATTCTGATAAGCCCCCCGCCCGCAGACCCCCACAACCACCGGCCAGGGTTGTGGGGAAGAGGCCCTTGTCCTCATCAACATGGGGACAAGGTGCTTTGGGGGGGGAGCCCCCCCTGCCCCAAAGCACCCCCCCCATGTTGAGGGCATGTGGCCTGGTATGGTTCAGGAGGGGGGGGCGCTCGCTCGTCCCCCCCCTTTCCTGACCTGCCGGGCTGCATGTTCGGATAAAGGTCTGGTATGGATATTGAGGGGGACCCACGCTGGTTTTTTTTTTAATTCCAGCGTGGAGTTCCCCCTTAATATTCATACCAGATCCGAAGGGCTTGGTACAGATGGGAGGGGGGACCCCACGCTTTTTTTTTATTATTTATGCAATAAAGGGAATTATTTTACATTCAGCTGTCAGTGGGGAACCCCGCTGACAGATGAAACATTAACTCATGGCTGTCGCTCCTACAATCCCGCATGAGTTATGTTATCAACTCATGCAGCATTTTAGTAATGAAAACCAATGCAGCGCTCATGTTTCAGCTGTCGGCGGATTTCCCCACTGACAGTTGAATGTCAAAGTATTGCAGTGATTTATAAACAGTTCTTTAAATAACTGGCGTGGGGTCCCCCCTCCCATCCATACTAAGCCCTTCGGGTCTCGTATGGATGTTAAGGGGTAACTCCACGCTGAAATGAAATAAAAAACAGCATGGGGTACCCCCCTAAATCCATAACACATACTTATCCGAGCATGCAGCCCGGCAGGTCAGGAAAGGGGGGGACGACGACGAGCGAGTGCCTCCCCCCCTCCTGAACCATACCAGGCCACATGCCCATACCAAATTATTCAAACATTTGTAAACAGACCAATTAACTGAAATGGTTTGACATTTGTACCCCAAATATGACGTTCCCTGAGGCGTTGGTAAACCGAGGTACGCCTGTATTAGTATTGCAATCCTTTGTATTGGGATACATAGAAGCAACATACATCTGAATTGGCAACATAGCACAACATTTGTGTCACATTGGAGATATCTGGCTAGTTAAACTGACCATGCCCAGGGACCTAGGATTGATTCACAGCACAGAAATACAGGCTGGGTTAGCAATGTAGCTCCGTGGATTAGTGGTTAGCACTGCTGCCTTACAACTCTAGGGTTGTCGGTTCGAATCCCAACCCCGGCGAGGTAGTAGCATGATCTCCGTGTGTGGCTGTCTTCACATACATGTTCTGGCAACATCTTTGCATTCTGTCTAAATGATCCCTAAAATGTGAATTAGAATGAGGCCTTGTCTGTTGAAACACCTTCAAAGCTGCACCTTATGTGAATGTCATACAATGGGATAAGATAAGGGCCTGAATTATTTGATAATGATGGTTTACACTCCACCCACTTTTGTGAAGGATTTGGCAAGCAAAGAGCTGACAGAGAGAGAGAAGAGTGAGACGAAGAAGAGTGAGCGAGAGATACATATGAAGAGTGATAAAGAGAGACATTCAGAAGAGTGAGCGAGAGAGAAGAGCGAGCCAGTGAGACAAAGAAGAGTGAGCAAGAGATACATACTGAAGAGTGATAAAGAGAGACATTCAGAAGAGTGAACGAGAGAGAAAAGACTTGGTTGGTGAATCCACACATCAAACTTGTCACAAATCCTGGCGTGCATTTTTCCCCCAAATGCATAGCAGACCCTTATCCCAGCAGGCAGGTACCGCACGCCTTCAAAGATTTATTTCCTTTGTTGATTTTCCTGCTTCGCTCACACTATATGCAATTGAAAATTACTCTTTAAGTTGCCAATTTTACTGTGTTTTCTAGAGAATTACTAACTAGTTGTGTTTTCAATTGTGTGTAGCATTGCGATTTCTATTTGAGTCTAGATGTTAAATTGCTAATAAATGGCCACAATTCTCAAATACCTTTGAACTCTCGCTGCAACAAATGGTGTATGTTAATACACTCACATTCATTATATCCAATATCAGGTACGATGTCAATGCACAAATCGCACCTGAAATTGCACACCCTGGATGTGACTTGTCATGTGATTGGCATGGCCAGCAGCTTGCTCTCTGCATGGCAAATTGCACCCAATGTTACTGGGGGCCAACACCACTGTCACATCTAATCCGATGCGGCAATTGTCCAACTTACAGTGAAGTTGCACGAGTTCACAATCCAATTGGATGTGAACAGAGCCTACAGTGGCCAATAGGGTGCGACTTGGTCTACGATTTGCAAGTCGCCTGTCATGCCAATTGCATGGCAATCGCAAACAATGTTACTGGGGGCTACCCGGTCACATTAAAGCAGATTTCTAAGTGGTGTTATTGACACCACAGTCACATCATGTGACTTGCATAGAAGTTGCATGATTTCAAAGTCGGGGTACATGGTGATTTCAAGTGCAATTTGCAAGACATTCGACATCGATCTCTCAGCAAATTGCATGAAAAGTAGTGTATTCATTACTCTATTATTACTTGCGGCTCCTACCAAGTTTGAACCACAACAATATGCACTCTCCAATAGCGTGCTCATTGAGTGGGACTTGGCATGTGATTTGCACAACATGCAAGCTGTAAATCGTCTGCAAAGTCGCACCCTATTGTCTGCTATTAGAGCGACCACATGGGTGCGTTTCAAACACTGATTTCTATAGTAGTACATGTACTACTTTAGTGGCAATTTGCATAGAGATCTGTGTCAGATGTCTTGAAAATTGCATTGAAATGGTCAACTTTACTGTAAGTTGCATGATTTGTAAATCAGCTTTGCCCAGAGTGTAATGTTTGGTGATGTTTGATTTCTGGAGTGTTTTACCAATTGATGGGAAATTCACCATACTAGTCAAATCGATTTGTCATTTTCAGTATTGCATACAAGATGTGGTCATGTGACTGTCTTAACTCATGCGAGAATCTGGAGGGAATTGTGACCATAGTAGCAATAAAGGTTCCAATTGGGGTTCCCTTTCACATCCCTGCTCAATGTTCTGTTGTATGCTGCACACGTACATTTCACTGTATATATCTTTCTGATTTGTGGGGCCTGTATACCAAGGGTTAATGCAGGTAGGAAGCGGATTCATCAGGTGAAAACACTTTCACTGACCAAACTAAGGTCAGTGGTGGGTGTGGCTTCATTGGGTGTGGGGCCTTGTTTGGCACGCTCCAAATACAACCTAGTTTATATAAAGACGTGCAGTAGGGAGTGATTTGGCCTGTTACTAGGCCGGGTGGTTTGTGACTAAGTCCTTGCTTGTAGTGGTTTGGGGGAAGAAGAGATTTTGTGCTGAATTGCCCCAGACACCACCCAGGCTGTGTTTGGAAGTGGGCTGGAAATGTTTGCATATTTTTGGCCTTGTAAAGTGTTTGTGTGTTATTGCACAATGATTGTGTTTTTTCTCTTTGCATTGAAAGCCTCACACATGTCAATCGTTTTGTTTAAAATCTGCTCTTGTTTTAATTTTGCTTGCTTATTTAGACTCAAATGCTTTTTTCTTACAAACCTGCTGACAAATGTATGTGTAGGGGATTTGTAGAGGTGGGAGGGGTTTTTCACATATGTCTTGTTTTCTTTATATTTTGATGTGTAGACTTTTTTTGTGAATGGATCTTTATACTAAATGATTGTGTAAGTAAACCTTATGTGCACGAAAATGTTACTTGATTCATCTTCCCCTTTGTTTCCTGCTATAACCTGAGCACACACAGTTCATTAGAAGTATCTTTAGATTGTAAGCTCTTATGAGCAGGAGTGTTTTATTTTTGCCACATCAATCCTATTTTTGTGACTCACCAAGATATTGACTGTACCTACTTGTTCCTGCTGACCAAATAAATGAAGATATATTTGATCAATAAATGTTTCACCGATGTTTTTGTGTTTATTTTATGTTCAATATATGAACAACCTTAATAGTTACTTAGTATACTTATATAATCTGCTCAAATGTAGCTTGTAAGAGCGTGAATATGCAAGTGGGTGCAAACTGGCTTTTTCAAAACCAAACAAAAAAATAAAAAACCTGCTTGCACCACAATATTGTTATGTACTAATGAATATGTCACATTCACTGTGCAGCCAGCTACAGGTTTTCTACAATTTGATTTACAGTAATAAAATAGTCCCCACTGTATGTTGATTTTTGGCCTTTGGCAACAAATATATATTAGCCAAGGTTTAAAAAGAAAAAAATCACTAAAACACACATTCGTGAAAGCTATCATAGCCGTGCATAGAAATGAGCGATCGTGCATAGATATGCGCGATCGTGCACAAATAAACGCCAAACAGGTGTCCCCCATGGCGCACGAGCAGCTATCCTCCTGGAAGTCCGTCATCTGGTGCGCGCGCACCCGGAAGTGGTTGTGGGGAGTGTAAGTGGATGAGAAGTGGTTGGAGGTTTTGTGTTGGTTGAAAATTTTGATAACTTTATTGGCATTTGGACATGGCGAGAGCACAGTTCTCAACTGAGGAGATGATCCTTATATGTAAAGTAACTGTGGCCATTGCAAATATGTTTATAACATGTGAGGGACAAGGAATTGTAATTTTGTGGGTGGGGCCTAGCAGAATCTCACTTGGTGCACATGCTACTTATCTGTACATTAGCTCCTGGGTATTGATGGGTCAATTATATTAACCACTTGCCTACTGGGTACTCCTACCCCCTTCCTGTCCTGGCCAATTTTCATCTTTCTGCACTGTTACCCTTTGAATGACAATTGTGCGGTCATGCCACGTTGTACCCATCTTAAATTTGTATCAGTTTTTTCAGACAAATAGAGCTTTCTTTGGGTGGTATTGACTTGCTGCTGTGAGTTTTACTTTTTGCTCGATAAACCGCAAAATAGCTCATAATGAATAAAAGGCTGTTTATATTATAACATTTGGTAAACTGGTAATTTAGCAACACTGATGTGCGTTGATGAGGCGGCACTGCTGGCCACAGGTGGGCGGAACTGTTGGGTGGCACTGGTGGGCACTGATCATCGGGGCCGACCCCTGCTTTGATAACTGCTGGTTCTCGGCAGTACTTTCCACACATTCTGACAGCGTGATGAAAGTGCAGCCAAGACCCGGCAAATGCATTTCCCGGTGATCAGCGTGTCATTGGACATAGCTGATCACATGGTAAAAAGCCGCTGTGATTGGTCTTTACCACATCACGTGATCAGCTGTGTCCTTAGGACACAGCAATCATGGAGAGCGCGTTCTGCCAGGATGTCATATGACACCCTCCCAGAGCTGCCTGGATGCAGTGTAGTGTTATTCGGCTATCTGCGGTCGCCAAATAGGTAACCAGCTAGGCCTTCATGGCTAATCTTTGAATATCTGGACATGTATACTGCGTATAATGCATTACATTCTACAATGTGTTGGTGTACACGATATCACAGTGTGCAATGTGTTGCTGGATTCTGCATGACAGTGGACAGCGTATCACAGTGTGCAATGCGTAGCTCCAGCCTGCATGACAGTGTACAGTGCATTACAGTCTACAATGTGTGGGTGTACACGGTATCACAGTGTGCAATGCGTTGCTCCATCCTGCATGACAGAGTACAGTGCATTACAGTCTACAATGTGTGGGTGTACACGGTATCACAGTGTGCAATGCGTTGCTCCATCCTGCATGACAGAGTACAGTGCATTACAGTCTACAATGTGTGGGTGTACACGGTATCACAGTGTGCAATGCGTAGCTCCAGCCTGCATGACAGTGTACAGTGCATTACAGTCTACAATGTGTGGGTGTACACGGTATCACAGTGTGCAATGCGTTGCTCCATCCTGCATGACAGTGTACAGTGCATTACAGTCTACAATGTGTGGGTGTACGTGATATTACTTTGTACAGAGTATTACAGTGTGCAATGCGTTGTACACTGCAGTGTGCACTAAAGCATTTTACACTCATGCACTGTACACACTAACGCATTTGACATTTCTAGTGTGCAATGCGTTAGTGTGCAATGCCTTGGACAGTACAATGCATTTGCAGTATTGGTGTATGTTTATGAAGCACAGATAATTCATCTGATTTTAGTTATCAAGGAGAAGTCTTCTCTGTCCCCCTGTTTATGAGGTGGAGGACAATTGTTTTCCGAAGAGGAGAGGAGACATTTTTTCAAGGAGATCTGTATAGATTTCCAGAGATATGTGTAGATGGTTGAGGGGCTGCATGTGGTCTCCGGAGATAATTGTGATTAATGATCACCTGAGTTAAACCAGTGAATGAAAAGTGTAAAAAAACATGGATTGAAAATAATCTGCACTGACCACTGTGCTTTGTCAAGCCACATATTGGCACATTCTGGTGTCACACAGATGCGATGTGAAATTTGCAGTGTTTTCTGTGCAAGCGCTGCACCGCATCACAACCGCAACCCCTTCATGCCACCTGCTGCGGCTTTCTAGGTGAAGTTACCAACACACCAATATTGGTACACAAAGCGTATTGCGATTTGCCAAATTGGATGGCATGCCTATTCACACCCATGTGCATACCCTGAAAAAGGGTCCTGCACATTTTTGGCCCGGATGCGGTGCAATTTGAGGTGTGCAAAATGTTTGTCTCTAATTGCAACGCACACAAATTGCATGTGATTTGCCCAGGAGTGTGGTGTTAGACCACAATGCATGTATGTGAAGCCAGAATAAAAGGATGTGGATTTTGTCTATTTTTACTTGCGCATGTTAACATTATGTAAGTGCATTTTTCTTCTGTTTAACATGCTATAGAAATGCAACATGCATTTGGATGGAGTGTTTTTGTATGTGCATTTTGGAAGTATTCTAAACACACATTGACCCTAGGGCCACACCATATCTTATGCAGGCCATAGATGGGTCGAAAATCGGCCGATTTTTCGGCCGAAAATAAAATCGGCCGATTTTCGGATCGTTGGTGGGCTATTTGTTCGGCCGTTTTTCGATATTTTGGCAGATTTTTTTTTTCGGTAAAGTTGGAAAAAAATGGCCGAATTTGCCGATCGGCCGATTTTTGCGGCAATGATGGGCAAATCGGCCGATTTTTTTACTGATAAAAAATCTGCACATGAGCAGTGACCTGCAAGAGGAAGACAAAAAGAAGAAAAAGAAGAAGAGGATGATGATGATGAAGATGATGAAGAAGAGGATGATGATGATGAAGAAGAAGAAGAAGATGATGAAGAGGAAGAAGAGGATGATGATGAAGAAGAAGAGGAAGAAGAAGAGGAAGAAGAAGGATGAAAAATGAGAGGAATTCCAGTATGGCAAAAAGTGTCCCTGCAGAGAGCTCCGCTATTTCTTTGACAGTTCCTTGACATTTACAGCGGTTGCAACATTGTATCTATTTGTTTCCGAATAAAAACATCTGTATCCGAAATGGATACAAATACATTGTTGCAACCGCTATAAATGTCAAAGAACTGTCAAAGAAATAGCGGAGCTCTCTGCAGGGACACTTTTTGCCGGCTGTAGACGGGATGAAAATCGGCCGATTTTTTTTTTACCATTGCTGGTAACGTCGGCCGCTTGAACAACCGATTGTTCATTTTTTAAAAGAAAAATCGGCTGTTTTTCTCCCCGTCTATGGCCTGCATAAGCATTAGTGTGCCTGGGGGAGGGGGGGACCTTTGGCCTTTCCAAACACAGTAGATGCTCCAAGAATGTTTCCTTAAACTCTTGAAATGGTTAAAAAGGAAAGACACTCTAGATAGCCTGCACTGAGAATTGACTGTCATGATGACGTGTCAATGATTATTTGCTCTCATTTTTCAGGAGTGGTACTGCTTGCGGTTGAAGCTGGTAGAAATCCACCTTCACGTCCTCCACTCACCTTCACTTGTGGCCAGTGGATATTTTGTGGCCGCAGGCAAGAACTGGCATCGAGGACCTGCATAATGACCATGGCATGCCAGAGGTGGTTTGGAAGCAGCACAGCAATTTGACCATCCCTTTCCTCTATGTTGGTTTTAGGGGTGCAGAATTGCTTCTCGTTCGTGAACGGACTGTCGCCGGATATCAGAGTCCCCATATTTTCAAGATATGTTTTAGCCATGTTGGCTTATTTTTATGTTATTTTCCAAGTGTGTCGCACCTAACCGCACAGTAGTGTGGTGCCATGCGTATTTGTGGCTGTGAATGGGGCTGTTTTTAATAGACGTGTGTAGGTGCAACAACGTTTTCATCATGGTACCTGCGCACATCTACACAGGGCATTGCATTTCTTTGCTGTGCTGGAAAATGTGTGTTCTTGCATGCGTTTCTGCACCACCAATGGTGTGAACAAGTCCTAAGGGCTGGTTCACACTATAGAAACAGTCTAGATGTGTTCCTGATGGGTTTTTTTCATGCCCTTTTGGCATGCATGTTTAGTGTGTTCCAGTACATTTTGGATGCGTTTTGGACATGTTTACATTGCATTTTTGTATCCCTTCCACTTATTTTTTTCTATTTTCTTTGTATTCAATGTAGTTAGGGACATGTGCGTTGTAGTACATTCAAGGACGTTTCAATGTGTTCCAGTACAGTTCTGTGCAGAAACAATGCAGCGTGGTCAACTTTGTTTACAGCACCTGCAATGCATTGAAAATGCAAGCGCTGATGTGAACTATGACATTGACAACCATATAACCTTCTTTCTGTGCGTTTGTGATGCTGAAAAAGCAACTGAAACACATGTAGTGTGAACTGGCCCTAAAGGTTATTAGAGGTCAGGGAACAGGACTGACCAGGAATTGTGAATTCAATCAGACTAGTGGTGAGATACAATCAGCAATTGTATAATAATGTGAGATCTGAGCTGTAGCTGATAGAAAATGAGACACATTCACTTGATCAGTAAATAGATAGTTAAAGAGTGGGGCGGTGATCCATAGATTTGCATATGGGACAGGTGATGATGGGGTGGGGGAGGGGGTCAAGTTGTATAAGGAGACAGATTTAAAAGAGAAAAAAGTTACAATGAAATATACACGGCATGAAACTTGCACATGACCTAATTGGCAGAAGAACAGTACGCAAGTAACATTCATCCACTTTCTAGTCATTAGGCAAAATCATAATTGATTGATCAATATTCCTGCCACAACCCAGAAAATTGATCTCCATTTTTTTGGGATGTTGCCAAGACTGGGATTAGAACCCATGACCCAAGTGCTGTAAGTTCTGAGCTCTAACCACTAAACCACTGTGGGAAACACAGTTTGAGTTATAATGTAGAATAGTTACATTGTTTAAAAATGATAAAGCGAGCGCTGGTCAAATGATATAGACTAGTAAAATGGTCTTACACAAGATAAATATAACCACGAACAGTAGTGCATGAACTCGTGAAAGGTCATCCACCCCTGTGACAGTGTACTACACTATTGAGCACCTTTCTGGCTCCTGTGGCTGAGCTAATTCCTCCCCAGGACCATTTGGGCACCCACCCTGATGGATGGATGGATGGATGGATGGATGGATGGAGCTGGATGACTAACCCATAGCTGCCAGCATACCGCTGCACCCCCAGATGTGCGATGTGTATAACCCATGCACATTAATACTTTTGTTCTGGTGAGTGTAGACCAGTCCCAAGGGTGGTTTACCTTTCACGAGTTCATGCACTACTGTCCGTCACGGAGAGAACACATGTGCCATTCATAGGCACTCTCTGAGTTGGTACTCTCACACCAAGGACATTCCATTATTCAGGAATAATTATATGAACTTATTTTAGCACGATTTACCAGTTTACATCATTATTGCAATTCTTTACACTTTTTGGTTTTTACATGCGTTCATTATTGATCACATGCATTTATAGCGCTGCACTTGTCTTTAACATAGAATAGTTATGTGATTAAAGAGAATGAAGATATATAACTATATTGGGAAATTAGAAGTATATAAATTATTTGAGATATAAGTGTGAAAATGTTTAACATTTGAAAATAGAATGTATGACATTCATTAGTAAATGCAATACTTTCCTGATCATTTTGGAGAAACAGCAAAAAAAAAAAATAGCAAAAGAGAATTTTCAGAATGTAATAGTACAGCTGTATTAGAATTTTCTATCAGAAAAACGCCAATGTGAATAAAGCCCGCGCTTGTGCGCCATCTAGCGAATATATCCGGTATTGCACCTAAAAATGTGCCAGACAGGATACCTCATTCACTAATGGCAAAGTAGTCAGTAGACGCTCGTTAATGAGCTTGCTAGACGCTGGTCAGACCACTGATTGATTGACCGGAGTCTGCCTGAATGGTCAGTCTCTGCTATTACACTCACATCTTAGTGAATCAGGGCCTTCTTGTCATTGGAGACTATGATCACCTTCTGTTCGGAAAGCCCTGAAAGCTAATGACAAAACCTGTGAGGTAAAACACCAGTAAAATTTAGTAATAAAACATAAAAATTTTCACCTAAAAAAATAAACCAATGGTTAGGGACTTTTAAACACCAACACATTGACTATTTTATGTTTTAAGAGTGCACTTTTCTGAATACAAGAATTGTTGACGTCAACTAATTATTACCACGTGGATTTTGTTTATGGTATACCATTAATATCCAAATATTAGTAAAGACAAAAGGTAAAAATGACATTCGACAAAGCTTACTAGTCTAGGTATTTCAGACCTACATGGAAGATAAACATGAAAACAAAGAAAGATGTAAATAATGCTCTGTATTCCACACAAGAAGTAACATTTACCTAAACATTCAGGCTTCCTCACCAAGCTGCACCATTTGTTTTGGCGGTTTTGCTACCGCACTTATTTACTTGGTTCTAGGATTATAAATGTAATAAGTGATTACAATTACTATTTGTCTATAGATGAATTTAGCCAATCCTGATGTGGCTATTGCCAATAATGTTAATAGCAAAGGAAAAAAACTGTGCAAAAAATAAATATCTAATTTGTTTATACAGCAAAGAAGCTGACTACTAATCAATTATGACAAAATAAATAGTAGCTGGTATAACTTTAAAAGTAGTAATATTTACAATGCAAATACAGAATTTTACCAATACAAAGAAAGATGACTATATGAAATAAAGTTACAGAAAAGAAACACAATAATACATTATGCAGACATCCTGATGACTGCTCTTCCAAAGAGGTAAGGGACACAGAGGCAGAAATGTGAGCAATGGCATACTTTATACCCCCTCCTCCCTCCATTCCAGGTAGTCACACCCTTCAATAGGTTCCAGTATTTTGCCATTTCTGTTCAAACGGGGGCTCTGTGATTTGTGAAAGATATTGGCCAACTGTAGTTCATCAGATGGAATTTAGGATAGGTCAATGTCCAGCGAAGCATACCTCCTTTGAAACCAGTTCCAACAGGAAACTCCCTAGGAGGTGTTAGAAATGACGACTCCAGGGCTTATCCAGGGCTTATTCAGCTGGATGGCCCTACTGTCATAAACCTCTACAGGAAACCTTTTAAGGGGTGGGTGTTGAGGTGATGCAACAGATGGTAAATAAGTTACAGGAATTAAGACCCCTATCAGAAGTTCGCAATAGTATTAAAAATTATTGTAGGCCCAAGAAGGTGAAAATGATTATAGGCCCAAAATAGCCATCAAATTTCCCCCTGAAGTTAATTGGTGAACTTATACCCTCCCTCAATGATTTTGTACCCTGTGGTGATGGGGAAACGTAAGATCAAAGAGGGGCCCTGCAAATTGAAGTGAAGATCTTCACTCCGGCGGGTGGCCCCTCCCACCAAGATGGTGCTGGCCCTAGTGTCTCTCCCTCCGTGCAGCAGCAGGCAGCAGAGGAGAGCCCTCGCTCCAGCTCCCAGCAGACAAGCCCTGCACATACAGAGGGGACTACACCTCCCAGCAGCCCTCTTAAAGCGAAACACCAGCCTCCAGGTGAGCAACCTATGATTTCTACTTCTCATACTGCTGCAAAGGAGTTTATTGAACACCTGGAATATTACCCTGCTGACACTCTGCCTTTGACCGTGTCAGTATTGAAAGATATGCTTGTTACCCTTAAAAGCTCATTACATAAAGATATGCTGAGTTTTGTGTCTCAAGTAAACGCAGAGGTTGAGAGTCTGGGGGAGCGCGTCAGTCATGTGGAAACTAAAATGGGCGAGTTTGCATCTGCCCACAATGAGTTAGTGGATATTCATAATGATGTGGAAGAGGAATTGAAAGCACTGAAACTAAAAGTGGCGGATCTGGAGGACCGCTTGCTCAGGAACAATATCAAATTGAGGGGGGTGAGCGAAACTGTCCCTGCTGCAGATCTTAGATGGTATGTCCAACAGATGATCAGTGCCTTGTTACCACATGCGTCAGAGGGAGATGTGATAGTGGATAGAGTGCATAGGCTGCTGAAGCCTTCCTGTCTTCCCGATCATGTTCCTATGGACATTATCGCTAGAAACCTCGCCTACCATATAAAGGAGGAATTGATGATCTTCGCTAGAACACACAATCCACTACTGACGCCATATAATGGAATATCCCTATTTGCGGATCTCTCGCAATATACCATCATTGCTCATAAAAAGCTAATCTCCTTTACGAAGTTACTCCGCAATAATAATATAAAATATCAATGGGGTTTCCCCACGAAATAGCTGATAACATGGGACAATCGTTTATTGACTGTCAGCTCGGAGGAGGAGCTTTCCGACTGGCGAAGAAGTGGGGGATTGTACCTGCAGGAGAGGAGTCACTGACCACCAAGTCCTCCCATAAGAAAGTCACCTCAGAGTGGGACAAAGTAGCTGGTTAGCCTTATGTACTTTCATGCTTTAATCGTGCCTTGAGAGGGTGTCTCTCTGACCCAGTACCGCGTACAAAATGGCGAGCATCATTGCTCGTGGCTCCCGGATATTTCCCCCAATACGTTGAAGTGATTTGGTTCACTTGCAGTGATTTGCTATTTGTTTTCTCTGTTTCTTTCTTAGTTTTTCCAACAGAGTATCTGCAACTGCTTTACCCCAGGAATCTCTAAGGGGCACTGCAATGATTTTGATTTCAGGTTTGCCTATGTATCTAACTTGCAGAGAGCTGAGTGAGGTGAGTGGCTTCAAGCAGGTTAGCTATAACTTTAAATCACTAGATGGCGAGCATGCATTATCTATGTTCTATAATTTAGTATGGTGCTGAATATTGTATCTATGAATGTGCACGGTCTCAATAGCCCTTACAAACGTAGTATGATGTGGAGAGAGGCACAGAAATTGCATGGGGATATTGTTTGTGTGCAAGAGATGCATTTTTCCACTAACAAACCTCCGCGATGCTCCCACCACCTGTACCTATAGGTATTCACGGCTAATGCCCCTGTGAAAAAATGTGGGGTTCTAATAGCCATTAATAGCTCTGTAACATTTTCCCTCCAAACCCTGGAGTGTGATCGAAAGGAACGATACATAATAATGGTGTGTGCATTGAATAATGTTCTTTACACGATAGTGAATTTATATGCCCCTAATGTCAATCAAATTTCCTTTTTCAGCTCCCTGAAGAAAAAAGTCATGAAAATCCAGAAGGGTTTCTTACTCTACTGTGGTGATTTTAATGCGGTTATCCACAAATGTTTGGATTTCTCGGACCAGTCACGTGGAATAAGGTATTCTATGGCGCCAACTATACAGGAATCAAATCTTTATGATCCTTGGAGATGTCTCCATGACTCTGAGAAAGATTTCACGTATTACTCAGCTCCACATGTGTCTTACTCTAGGATTGATTATTTTTTAACCGATATCTACCTTCTGCAACATGTTACTAAAGCAACAATCCATCCCATGACATGGTCAGATCACGCGCCTATTTTACGACTATTGAGGAGTAATTGCGATTTTCACCGGTATTCCTGTGGCGTAATGACACCTCTATGTTCACTAACCCCAGTACTCGCACATACATTTCTAAATTTTTGCAGGACTATTTCGATATCAATGCCTCTTCAGAAGCGGGTGTTTTTAATATTTGGTGTGCGCATAAGGCCTTCTGCCGGGGCGTATTATTACAGATAGCCTCTAGGGAGAAAAACCGTAGACAAAAGGTCATGTCAGAACTGCTTTCCAAGAGCGCTAGCTTGGAATCTCAACATAAACGAGGTCTCTCCCCTACAGTGTTAGAGGAATTACAGACTAATAGATTAGCCCTTTAAAAAAATCCTATTACTCCAACATGAAAAATTCCTCAGAAGGGCCAAAACTAACTATTATACCCAGGGTAATAAAGCAGGAAAAATGTTGGCTTCCTATATAAATGTCAAACAGGCTAAGACTAAAATCCTCTCATTGATAGACCCTCAGTCTCAGGAAAAAGTCTTCCATCCCAATAGAATCGCAGCAGACTTTCGGACCTACTATAGTCAATCATATAATCTGAAAGATGATTCATATACACCTCAACCTACCCCTGACCTTATCAATATTTTTTTTGTGAATATCTCCTTGCCTCAATTGGCACAGGCTAAGCTGGATATTCTAAATCAACCCATATCAGATACTGAGACTGTAGCCGCAATTAAAGCACTGCCGAAGGGGAATTCGCCTGAGGCAGATGGGTTTGCTGCAGAATACTATAAAGAATTTCATGATATATTATTACCCCATATAAAGAAGGTGTTCTTGCAGGTGGTACAAAATACTACTTTTCCCTCAGAGATGCTTAAAGCAATTATTGTCACCTTGCCTAAACCGGGAAAATCCCCAGACTGCCCCCAAAATTTCCATCCAATATCCTTATTCAATACAGATCTTAAGATTTATGCTAAAATACTAGCTAGCAGATTGTTAACCGTAACTTCTTCTCTTATCCAATCAGATCAAGTAGGGTTCGTTAAAGGTAGGCAAGCAGTGGATGGCACGCGCAGAGTACTTAATCTATTGCGGATTACTGAATTGCGTAAATCGCAAACTGTTTTCCTGGCATTGGATGCTGAGAAGGCATTCGATAGAGTTCATTGGCAGTATCTAGACTCCACTCTTTGCAATTTCGGTATCAATGGCTATATCAAATCGGCCATTTCAGCATTATATACAGTGCCCTCCGCACATGTTTTTACAGCCAATGCCTTGTCAGATCCCTTTTTTATCACAAATGGAACCAGACGTGGATGTCCCCTTTCCCCTATTATTTTTTCTCTAGTGATGGAACCCTTAGCGACTTCAATTAGAGTGAACCCCTGGATCTTGGGTATACGTACTGCAAATGTCTCACAAAATTGGCCTCTTTGCCGATGATGTTATAATTACCATAACGGATCCATTGACTTCCTTAACAGCAGTCTCCTCTACACTCCAAATGTTTGGCGACATCTCCTACTACAAACTCAATGTTACTAAATCCTGTGCACTTCCTATAAATATACCAAAAGTGCTGTTACACTGTCTTAAAAATAAATTTTTGTATAGCTGCTCCACAACGCGTCTGGAATATATGGGTATCCGGGTGTCTTCCCCTTCTTCTAGTATGTTCAAGGCCAATTATGAGGAACTATACAAGGTGATTTTAACAGAGCTATTAACAATTAGTAAACATGAGCTTTCATTACCTACTATCATGCTGCACTACTAGATCAACTTCAGTACTGGTGGACCCCATCAGATAAGTTATGGGTACAAATAGAGAAAAGTTAGGTTCCGGCTGGAGATCTTCAAGCTCTATTACTTGCGAAAGCTATTTCCCCAAAATTAATTCATACCTACCTCCCTTCTGTCTCTGCATCAATGTGTGCATGGGTAAAAGGATTATCTAAATCTGCCCCTTCTATCGCGAAGGTTAAGCTAGACATACCGTTAACAACTTATGAACACCTTATTCCCAATCTTACTGTAAAATCCCTAAGAGATGCGGGCTATTTCAAGTTTGCCAACATCCATGCTTCTCAAGTGCAGGGCAATATATACCCATTTCTTCAGATTAGGGCCTACAGGGGCACCAATTTTAACTCGGATGTAGAGGTGGATGCTAAGATTTGGCATTCATTAGCGAACCCTGCTGGGATAAAAAAGGGCATTTCATGGTGTGATGATGGCGGCGTCAGACCCCTGACCTTCTCACCAAACTTGTGACCGAAGGACTAGCCAATCTAAAACTGCAATGTCACATGCGTAAAAACCCCACGCCCAGCTGCACCCTGCACAATGATTTTCCAGCTAATGGACCACAAATTGATGTACTGGCAGCCTGGGTGCAATTGTTACTGGGTCAAGTTAATTACGCAATTAACCCTTCACACTACCACCACTTCCTTTTTGTACAGAGAAAGAGGAAACTCGGCAATATCAGCAATAACACTAGGATGATTGGATAATCGTCGGTATACCACTGTCATCGCAGACAGGCTATACAGAGGGTTAAACACACACTCTTTTAGAGGCAGGAATTCGTAAGTTGCAATAAAGAGCTGTAGAAACAGTTCAACACTTTCAGAAAGTAGGATTTATTACCAAAAGGTCAAAAGGGTGCAATAAAAATATATACAGAAAAAAGGCCTGGCCTGCCTGTGACACTTCCAACACACACACCGACCAAATGTCACTGTGGCTCTCAGAGAGGGATGATCCAAGAGGGGGAGAAGGATCTACAAGATGGAGGGTTTTGAGCAAAATGGTTGAACCGCGTCCATCTCAGTGGGCATGATTGTTACACATGGTTCTATAGATTTTTGCAGTATGATTCTGACACTTCCGTGATAGCATGCATTGAGAAATGGGAAAGGGAGCTGGGGAAAACATTCACTCAGGAAGAGTGGCAAGCAGCTTGGTCTTGCAATATCAGTCTTTTGAAGTGTACTAACCAATGGGATAGCTCTGTTAAGATCCTGTATCGCAGCTATCTCACCCCAAATAAAATTGCAAAAATATACCCCGAAGCATCACCCTCCTGTTGGGAGGGCTTGTGGTGAGGTTGGAAGCTTACTGCACATTTTGTGGGAATGTGCAAATATACAGGAATTTTGGAGTGATGTTTTTGCTTTAATCTCTTGGTTGTCAGGAGTACAGACAAATCCCAACCCTCATCTAGCATTACTAAATATTACACTGAATTTATTTTCTGTTCAATTTTGAACAATTATTGCCCACATTCTAATAGCTGCTCGGCAAACTATTGCTAAAGCGTAGAAGTCTTCTACATCCCTTCCTATTCTGGAGGTGATTAACAGAGTACGCTCCCATTATCTGTATAAGAGGGCCTACACACTTTCAAATCACATTATACGGGTATTTGAAGTTAAATGGCAATGTTGGAACACTTTATTCAAAATCTCTGATCTATAAGAATAAGGGTCCATATGGCATGGATGTTGGAGTCTTCTTGTTGAATTCTGTTGGATACGTTGAACCTCTTTATTTTTCTTTTGATTTTTTCCTCTTTTTATTCCTTTTCCCCTTCTTTTATTGTTTTTCCTTTTTTTTCATTGCTGTATTCTCTTTGACTGTATTTGCAATGGATAAAATTTTGTCCCATATGTATCACATGTACCAGCTTGAATAATGAAGTGTGTACTGCTATGTTCTGGTTTATATATCAGATAACGTTCTGTAACTGCTGAATGTACTCTGCATAATTTGGACAATGTGTGATGTTCCTATGGCTACTGTTACAGCGGACTACTTTCTCTTACTGTTATTGACTTGAAAAACCTTAAGAAAAAAGAGTTGAAAGAAAACAAGATGTTCCTACCAAGCTCTTCACACATTGTAATGACCAATTCACACCTCAGATCTCTCCCACCCTTGGAAACAAAAGATATGTTAATGACCATTCACACCTCAAATTCCTCATGAAGACCCTCTGCCAGATGGCCTTAATGACTCACTCCACCAGACACCTTTTCCACCCTTGGAAACAAAAGAAATGTTAATGAGCAACTCATCTGTAAGCTAATTTCAACGTATACTGCTGTCTCTGCTTCTACTCTCTGTATTTCTCTGAAACAGTCTAAAATAGTTAATAATTTACCACTTTTCAGTCATTCTGGGTATTTGGGAGGTTCTCCTGTGCTTATCTTTAAAAACGCTTCTAAATGCAAATGCACATAAACGCGTTATGCAAACGCGGCTAAACAGACATTTTTTAACCTATGTTTTCCAGCAGTCAGTTTCCATCATTCAGAAGTGTCTCGTGTACATGGGGCCTTATCTCTGTTTCAGAACAGTGTGATCTCCCCTGGCTGTTATCTTTTTCTGCAGTGCCCTGGACCCTGCTATTATTGTTCTGGGTGGGGGTTTCCATCTCAGAAATCTGTATTTCTATATTTTCTTGCACAAGGCAAGCAATGTTAGGCGTTCTACAAAAGCTACTTATACAGTTGTGACCAAAATTATTCAACCCCCACTGAAATTGAGTGTTTTGGCCAGTTTGACATTGCTTTTGATCATTCAGTCATCTTGCTTACATTTACATTAAAGAGGCACTTGTAGGTCAGACAAATATAACATAACAGTTATAATGAAATAACCACAAATGTCTTTTCTGTGCTCACAGCATTATCAGTTTTATTCAACCCCCAAGTGACATTCAATCTTAGTACTTAGTACAGCATCCTTTTACAGTTATAACAGCTTTTAAACGTGAAGCATAGCTTGACACAAGTGTCTTGCAGCGATCTACGGGTATCTTCGCCCATTCTTCATGGGCAAAGGCCTCCAGTTCAGTCACATTCTTAGGCTTGCGCACTGCAACTGCTTTCTTTAAGTCCCACCAGAGGTTCTCAATCGGATTTAAGTCTGGTGACTGCGATGGCCACTCCAAAATGTTCCAGCCTTTCCTCTGCAACCATGCTCTAGTGGACTTGGAGGTATGCTTGGGATCATTGTCCTGTTGAAAGGTCCAACGTCTCCCAAGCCTCAGGTGTGTGACGGACTGCATCACGTTTCCATCCAATATCTCCTGGTACTGAAGAGAATTCATGGTACCTTGCACACGCTGAAGCTTCCCTGTACCTGCAGAAGCAAAACAGCCCCAAAGCATGATTGACCCTCCACCATGCTTCACAGTAGGCAAGGTGTTCTTTTCATCATAGGCCTTGTTCTTCCTCCTCCAAACATAGCGTTGATCCATGGGCCCAAACAGTTCTAATTTTGTTTCATCAGTCCACAGAACACTATCCCACAACTTTTGTGGTTTGTCCACATGGCTTTTGGCATACTGCAGTCGACTCTTCTTATTCTTTGGAGACAGCAAGGGGGTACGCCTGGGAGTTCTGGCACGGAGGCCTTCATTACGCAGTGTGCGTCTTATTGTCTGGGCTGAAACTTCTGTACCCACATCTGACAAATCTTTTCTCAGTTCCTCAGCAGTCACACGGGGACTTCTCTCCACTCTACGCTTCAGGTAGCGCACAGCAGTCGAAGTCAGCATCTTCTTTCTGCCACGACCAGGTAGCGTTTCAACAGTGCCCTTTGCCTTGAATTTGCGAATGATGCTTCCTAAGGTGTCTCTTGGTATGTTTAACATCTTTGCAATCTTCTTATAGCCATTGCCCTTCCTGTGAAGAGAAATCACCTCTTCTCTTGTCTTCCTGGACCATTCTCTTGCCTTCACCATGTTTGTAACCACACCAGTAAATGTCTAGAAGGAGCTGAGTATCACAGTCATTTTAAAGCTGCCTAATTGGTGCTTATTATGCTTGATTGCTGCTCGGTGACATCCACAGGTGTTTTCAATACCTGATGGAAAGCACCTGTATGAACCTCTGTTCTTCAGAGTGGTAGTCTTTAAGGGGTTGAATAATTGTGGCAATGAAGAAACCACATAAGAACCATTTACTACTGTATTACATAAACAATTGATGTCATTTTAGTTGCATTTGGGTAGTTACAACGTCCTTGTAGGATTTGATTCTGAATACAATTCCAAATGTACACTATAGTCCCTAAACCCCTTTACAGCATTGGGGGTTGAATAATTTTGGTCACAACTGTATGTCCTGTGTTCCCGCACCTAAAACACCTCAATTTTTTCTGCTTTCCCATACCTCTGTTTATTCCTGATTCATCTGCCTTTGATCTGTACCTCCTATCACTGGATTCTTTACCTAACACTTATTGGCCATTGAGTATATGAAACTTGCATCATCCCCTAAAAAATCAGGACAGTTACACACTTTCTTGCACAATGCATGATACTCACCGCAGAAAAGTATTGGGTCATCTCCTCTCCTAAATCTCATTTGTTGTAAATCACTCATACCACTGTCACGACTGTCCAAAATATGCTGCAACTCTTTCCTCCACTCATCTGCATCTGTTAAGTTACCATTAACCTGTGCAGATAACTGGCTTGCCAGATGTCCTGGTAACCATGATTTTAGAAGAGAGCATGCGTCCTCATTATTCAAACAGTATCTAGCCACTAAAGCCTCAAATATATTGGACAGACTGTCAGCAGTTGCGGTGGCGCATGGGTCTGCGTATACGCAGAATGACAATGCGCTCTAATCGGCAGGCGCTAGGACCTAGGCAGCTGGGCGGCGGCCGCGCATGCGCACTCGCGGACGCACGCCTGGCACCAATGACAGTGCAGGGCGCACTATTTAAACCAGCCCTGCACAGACACTAGTTGCCGTATGGTCTTATTACCCTTTTCCTGCTCGTGTGTTCCTGCTGATTGATTTGTTGCCGACCCTGCTTGATCCTGACCTTTGCTGACTATCTCCTGCTCTGACCCCTGGCTCGTTTGACTACTCTCCTGGATATCCCTATTTATCTGACCTCCTGTTACTGAACCCGGCGTGTGACCTGACTACTCTTTGTCTGCTGCTTTGTACCGTGCTGTCCCCACTGTTACCGACCCGGCCTGTCTGACTACGCTACACTACCCTGCCATCCATCCATCCTGTACGGAGCCGGTCACTGCTGCTCAGGCCTATCCGCCTCTTCACGTCAGGCTCTCTACCAGTATATACCTCTGGCGGATCCCTCCACCACAGGCGGGTGTACTCAGGGGCCGCGACCTGGTCACTGTCTGCTCCAAGTCCATCCCCACCATCAGGGGGGCCTGGTGAACAAGCACACTGGGACTTAAACCCCGCGCCCTGGGGAGTCCTGTCCTGTGGATCGCTAGAGGTACCGCCAGGCGGTGTTTGACACAGACTCACTGCTGACTCCATAGTACTAAATTCACCAAGAAGCTGGCGCAAAGTAAGTCTATTTTGGATTGTAATCAAACTGTTAGTCTGATTTAAAGCTATAGGTGAAGTAGCTGACTGTACTTCACTGATGACTTTCCCTCATTGACTGTGCAAATATTAGCCAATTAACATGCTCTTTTGTGCTCATTGAGTGATAATATACATTGCTCTTTACTAAGAAGCTGGGAGTATGCCTCTGCTAATTTCCTTTCTAAAGACCTAATCAACTCTTCCATCTCAGACAACTTTATTTGCAAGGACTCTAAAAGTTTGCTGTTCTTGTAGCTCACCATCTCTTTTTGACAAATTGCCTGCTGTAGCCCGCAATGCATCATTTCAATATTGCAGGCTGTTGCAACCTTTAGGTTTTCACTAATTTTCTCTATGTCCTCTCTGAGACGATTCCTTTCTGCTCCTCCTTCTGCTCAGATATACAGTAAATTTAATTCTGAGCAATATTGCAATTTAATTTGCTAATCTCTCCTTCACTTTCTTTGTTAGCTGTTTACCCAATAATCTGCTATTATGTTGGTGACATTGAGACAATAGTTCATTACACTGACTTTTAAGAGGTTTATCTGCACATGAATGATAACTGAAAGAGGCATATTTTTTAACATACATATGCACAGGTTCCGTTTCACAACTATACAATCCACACAAGGTCCAGCTCTATTAGCACTATGGCACTGAGTAATAAACCAAACTCAAATGCCTTTGCAAGAGCAACAACTCACACAAATCAGACTATAAACAAAGAAAAATTAAAGCACTCTTCTAGCATTCAATATCCTTCATTCATTAGCACTTTTACCTGAAATCACACCAAACACTTACAACTTTTGCATAGCCATAGAAAAGACTCACCACACTCACAGCCCTTCCAGTTCTGTAATGTTTCAGATGACTTTACAATGGGAAGTAAATAAAAGCCCTGTTTGTCCTTGAATCTAAGCTCTTCTGTCGTTTAGGTTCTATTTGGGTTTTAGGATTTCCACGTCCCAACTGGGGTGCCAAATGTAAAATGTGCTCTGCTTGGGGTGTCTTGATTCCAAGAAGGATAACTAATTCTTACAACAAGGGTTAGATTTACTTACAAACAGGGATAAAACTACATAATATTCACAAATTAGGAATCAGGGTAATATACAATGGGTAGGGAGAAGGACTGTCAGGCTCCGCCCAACGGGATCTCTAGTGGTCCACAGCACGGTATTTCCCAGGACGCGGAGTCTAAGTCCCAGTCTGCCTTTTCACCAGAGCCTCTGATGGTGGGGATGGACTTGGTGCAAGACTGGAACCAGGTCGCGCCCCTGGGCGCACCCGGCTATGGTAGAGGGGTCCCGCTGAGGGTATGTGCCCAGGATGAGCCTGCTGTGAAGGGGCTGACGGGTCCAGGTCTGAGCGGGATGGATGGATGACTGCTAGGAGTGAGCGTGGGTCGGTAACAGTCGGTAACTAGCCGGGTCGGTAACAGTGGGGACAGGTGCGGTACCAAGCAGCAGGCAAAGAGTAGTCAGATCACACGCCGGGTTCAGTAACAGAGGGTCCAAAACAGCACTAACTACAGGCAGAGGAATGGTCAGGAACGAGCCGGGGGTCAGAGCAGGAGAGGGTCAGCATAAATCAGGACAGGCGGAGTTTGGAAACAAGGAAACGTACTTGACAGGAACACAGGAACAGGAACAAGACCTTGCAGCAATGAGGACATTGTCTGGCCGGTTTAAATAGCGCGCCCTGCACCTTCATTGGTGCCAGGCGCACGCCCGTGTGCGCGAGTGCGCATGCGCGGCCGCAATTGCCGCTGCGGACGACCAGGTCCTACTGCCCGTCCGCTGATGTACCTGGGCGATCCACGCATGCGCAGATTTGCGCGCCGCGGCAAAGACCGGGATCCCTGACAAGGACTGGGGAAAGGAAAGATATCTATATACTCCTATACACACATCCTTGCACATTCTCTTCTATTCTCTCATGCCAGGGCCCTTTTTGTCCAGACTTGAGACCCACACCCCCAGCTGGGGGTTGGTAATTGCAGTCAGTGATATCTTGAACAACAGGTCATAAAGCTCCTCCCTGTCCCAGGCTTATAATTGTATTCCTGTTCAGATGTCCACATTGTCTTCCAGCCCAGGAAGTATTTTATTTATTTCAGGTACTTATATAGCGCTGTCAATTTACGCAGCGCTTTACATATATATTGTACATTCGCATCATTCCCTAACCCTCAAGGGGCGTACAATCTAAAGTCCCTAACTTACATTCATACATACACATACTAGGGCCAATTTAGACAGGAGCCAATTAACCTACCAGCATGTCTTTGGAGTGTGGGAGGAAACCGAAGTACCCGAGAAAACCCACGCAGGCACAGGGAGAACAAGGTGCCGTGGCTGGGATTCAAACCAACGACCCTAGTACTGCCTGGTGGAAGTGCTAACCATTTAGCCACTGTGCTGCCCAAATAAACTGTCATTGTCACAGATCTGGGCAGTAAACCCCTGCAGGGGGTCTTAGTCAGAATGTCCACTCTCTCTCTTTCAGTAACCACACCGTCCAGGTGTGGGGGCTGGGGTCTTACTAGTCAAATGTTAACAAACTTGTGTATTTACCCAGCCCCAGTTGAAGTTGGCTAGCTTTGCAAATGTCCATATTTTAGTTCACATCCAAACTGCCATTATATCAATTTTTATTGAATAGTACAGGGGAATATCATACCAAATAAATCAAGGTCATACATGACATACATACATCTCCTACCTCATGGGTGACAAAGGTACGCTGTGTTTGGTATCCCTGGGTTCGAAATATAATTCTGAATATTAATCTGCCAGTTTCTAAACTACAACCTGCACATAATGGAAGTTATTAATATTATTATACAGTATTTATATAGCGCCGAAGGGTGTGCTCAGCGCTGTACATTAGCGAGGGGGACAGAACATGAGACAGTACAGTACAATACAATACATGAGGAGTTCGAGGGCCCTGCTCTTTCGAGCTTACAATCTAGGAGGGAGGGGATGGTGGTACAGGAGGAAGTGGCTGTGGGGGATGGAGTGGTAGAAGGAGTGGAGGAGATCGGTTGTTAGGTGAGGGTGGGGTAGGCTTCCCTGAAGAGATGGGTTTTTAGGGTGTGCCTGAAGGTGAGGAGGGTAGGTGACAGTCTAATGGATTGGGGTAGGGAGTTCCAGAGGATGGTGAAAGTCCTGGAGAAGCAGTCGGGCGTGGGAAGAGGAGACCAGGGAGCTGGAGAGTAGGAGGTCCTGTGAGGAGCGAAGGGCACGGGTAGTATTTGGGTATCAGGTCAGTTAGGGGCAGCATTGTGAATGGCTTTGTATGTCAGAGTTAGTAATTTGAATTTAATGCGTTGGGCAATCAGGAGCCAGTGAAGGGATTGGCAGAGGGGGGTGGCAGATGTGGAGCGGTTGGTGAGGTGGATGAGTCTAGCCGCTGAGTTCAGGATAGACTGGAGTGGGGATAGCATTTGTTTGGGAAGGCCAGTGAGAAGGGAGTTGCAGTAGTCCAGGCGTGAGATAATGAGAGAGTGTACGAGTTGTTTAGTAGTGTCTGGGGTGAGGAACATGCGTATCTTGGAGATGTTGAGGAGGTGGAGCCTGCATGACTTTGATAGTGATTGGACATGAGGTTGGAAGGAAACGTTTGAGTCCAGGGTGACACCCAGGACTTTGGCGTGTGGGGTGGGATTGATGGTGGCGTTGCTAGTTATGATGGAGAGGATGGGGGGGGCGCAGGCTGGGGGGAAAACTAGGAGCTCGGTTTTGGACAGGTTTAACTTGAGCAAATGGAGCGACATCCAGTCTGATATGTCGTTCAGGAGGTGGGCGATGCTGGCGGAGAGTGAGGGTGTGAGGTGAGGGGTGGAGAGGTAAATTTGTGTGTCATCGGCATAGAGGTGATAGTTGAAGCCGTGGGAGTGTATCAGTTTGCCAAGGGAGGAGGTGTAGATGGAGAAAAGGAGGGGCCCGAGGACAGAGCCTTGGGGGACTCCAACAGAGAGGGGGACAGAGGGGGAGGTGGCAGCGTTGTAGGTGATGCTGAAGGAGCGTTGGGATAGGTAGGAGAACCAGGAGAGAGCAGCATCCCTGACGCCAAAGGAGTGCAGTTTAGTAAGGAGGAGGGGGTGGTTGACTGTGTCGAAGGCCGCGGAGAGGTCGAGGAGCAGGAGAACTGATATTTCATATTAGTATGAAACTGTAACTGGGTCTTGGTTATAAACGTGGTGACATCCTAGCACCCATTCCCTAAACTCGGATGATTGGTCTGTTGTTCTCTGTCCACACCCCTTTGATATCACAGAAGAGGGACTGACAGGACCTGGTAAGGAAGCTCTTGTTTTAACATCAATAAAGGAACACCCAAGGCAGTTATGGCAACATTTTTGCTTGGGCAATTGGACACTGCTAAAACCAGGACTTTGCAAGTATTCTCCAGTTTCACCTCCTTTTATCTCTGTGGCGTTATTGTTCTTTTTAAGTCTTTATAACATCCTTTTCTGTAAATATTTTAATTACACCATTTGACCTTTTCATTAATAAACCCTATTTTGAAAAGTGTTAAAATTATCTCTAAGGCTTTCAATGCAAACTAAAGAATCCCTGTCTTTTGAAGAGTGCTACTGATAATAATCCTCTGAATAAACCTGTCTGTGGTGACAGTGTGTGTTGCAGACTTTTATGCTAAAATCATAGTGTTATTTCTAAGATTGTGAGTTTCCTCCTTCTCTGTAAAAAGGCAGTGGTGGCAGTTTAAAGGGTTAATTGCTTAATTAATTAACCCAGTGACACTCAGTCTCAGCTTACTGGCACATAGATTGTGGTCCCATGTGCTGGAAAATCTTTGTGCAGGGTGCAGCTGAGAGTGGCATTGTTACGCAAGTGACAGCACAGCGTGAGATCGGCTGGTCCATTCAGGAGTTGGTGAGAAGGGCAAGGGTCCGGCATTGTGTTCGTCACACTTTCTGCTATATATAAATGGAGGGGGCAGACCTGTCAATCATATGTCTATTCTCCATTCGTAGATTGCTTTCCATACATAGAAGCTGTAGTACGACTTCTATAAAGAGCAGAACTGGCAGGCACAGTTGGGAAATCTTGATAAAAGTCTGTGACAGCCGCTTAGTTCTATTAACCCCCACTGCATCAGAAGATTACTACAGGGAGAGTAGGAATTTGTCAGGCTTTTAAACATGAAAACATGTGTATCACGTTTTAACAGGTGCACCCTTTGTAGTATATTGATCCAAAAACACCAGATTACTCTAAAAAAAGCTCATGTACTTCTTTGAGTGTAGGGCACCCCCCGTCAGTCCTAGCAATCGATGGGTGAGGTATGTGTTCAGAATTTCAGAGCCCTCGCCTAGACAGTACAGTAATGATCACACAGGAAAGATCTTTCAGATTCAGCTGCTCATGTCACTGTCAGCTACAGCTAAAAGACCAACTCTGTGTGGCTGCTACTGCACTGCCTAAGAGAGCTCAGCTAGGTCAGCACAGTAGAAACAAATATGACAAAGGAGCCACGCGGGCCATCTGGGGGTCACAGTTGCGACCCCTATAGTTATACCACTGGGGCATACCAATGACTGAGCACTGAAAAAGTGAACATGCACAGTTACAGAGCTCATTCAGGCATAGGGAGAACACTACAAAATGCTCAGGTTTGAATTAGAGCTTTTTTGTAACGGACAATGGATTGTTTGGTAAAGTGAAATCAGAAATTATAAAACAACTTTTGATTTGTTGCATGCAGTAATTGTATCTGATTCCAATATGCCTGAATATCTGGACAGGTCCAACACTATGATTGCATTCTTGCCAGCGTAAGGGTTTATTCACACTTGAGCATGTTGAAACTACTGAGCATGTTATGCATGATTATGCATGTAAGACAAGCATTAATGAGCTTTAGAATGGCTTTTTACAAACGTTAAAATGCTCCCCAAATGCCCTATGTGCAGTTTGGAAGTATTTGACAAGCGTTAAAACCACACCACAAACTAAATAAACTGATGCTCTGCAAGCACACTGCAAATGCCAAGGCGTTTGAGGAGCGGCACCATAGACTTGAATAGGAGGCGTTGAAAGGCTTCAAACTCCTCCTGACCCGACATGAAGTTTTGAAACAACACGATGCTAACTCTTCATGTTTGAACAATGTGAACAGCACTTTTTGCTGCCCATAGTATCATTTACATAGGCGTTTAAAGAGCATTAAAAAACGTCCTTCAAACGCCTGCTTTCAAACCCAGTGCAAACTAGGCCTTACAGATTTAGTTTATATTTTTTATTGAATATCCTTGATTCTATTAATAGAATTAAAGTAAATATTAGATAATACAGTGCTCAAGCTCGTAAAGTAGAATAACAGATGATAGAGAAAGCTAATACAAACACACAGGGTATACTCTGTATTGTATGGTAAGCATGCATATGTCACGTCATACATCAAGTTTGTTTTTAATCTGAGCATAATGCTCTCGATGTTAGGTGGTTTTGTGACACGAAGGTCTGACTCTTTAAGATGTAACAACCCAATCTATAGCTTATACTATCGATTCTCATAAATCATTAACTCCACAATGCAGCTAACAAAGTCTCCGGCTCTCACTCCTGACGTCACATCCGTCCGGGTGTTTCTCCTAGCTCTGCTCTATCGGATAATAATAACGGCGAAACAACCAGCAGCTCGCTGATAGGTCATCCAGCTGGGGAACGGGCAGCCAAAATTGGAGTCAGGAACGCGCTCTCGTGATGCGTTGGAGGGGGGTTTATCGTGTGATCAGTACGCTGTGAGGAGTGAAAGGGGTTTGCTAATAAAGCATTTGTTATTCAAAGCCAAAGCTGCAGAATCGCCGTAGCGCGTTCACTGGATCGGCGCGAACGCGCAGATGGAGGGCAAGGAGTAGCAGATTGGGGAGAAATGTGATCAGAGGTTCCTATCTGTTTCCTCCGCTCATCGGCAGACGAATATCCCTTCTGCTCATCGGCAGAAGACGTCGGACGCCATGGCAGATAAGGGAAGGCTGAGTTTCCCCGGTGCACTGAACAGGCCGGTACCCATGAACTTGTTTGCCACCTGGGAGATAGACGGATCCAGTCCCAGTTGTATTCCCAGGTAATACCGCTGGTGATTGAGTAGCAGTGTTCCTGTGTGTGTTTCCTCCTCAACGTTTGCTGTACTTGGTTAGGAGTACATTTAGAACTGATAGCGCCATATGTGATGGAGCAACTGTTATTTAATAATTGGAGAAATCATTTATGGGTAGGTCAGTAAAGGAGTAATGAGGCTAATGTATTGGTGTGGTACCCATGGTAGTCTGTGTTGTCATGTTCTAGTCATAGCTTGGTATTTCAATGACATGTCCCAGAATAGTCCGCTATCGGTTACAATAAAGGGTGTATTCAGTCCTAACAAAGCTTCTACTACTGTAACTTCTTTTGGGTGATGATGCCTTTTATTACTAAACCCCAAGGGATCCCAAAGTGTAGTCTACAAAGACATACACATTCTAGAACCATAATGTGTAGTCTACAAAGACATACACTTTATGGTTCTATACTCCTGTAACACCATGAAATAGAATAATTTTACTGGATTTTTTAACAACTGTTGTTGCTGTATTATTACAGGTGATTAAATAGCACAGACCAATTACATGGTGCCTTACATATATCATACATTCACATCAGTGAATCTAAGGCACAATCAGAATCTTAGGTACTGAGGCCAATTTAGACAGATCCAAATGAAGGGTAAGTTTACTTTAATACTTTCACGCTGGTGCCTCCCAGCCCTTTAAGGGTTTCTGACGTTGAAAGGTGGGGCAGGGTTTAGGGTCATGTGACCGCCGTGATTGGTTGTCACGGCAGTCACATGATCGGAATGGTCCCTATCGCAAGGAGAGATTGGGACTTTTCCATGGGATGCCAACACGTGCTGAGAGCACGCAGAGCGCACACTCTGAGCATGTTTGTTTACAGATGGTGTGCAAATATACGGCCGCTTGGCGTCAAGGCCCAGCCTCCGAGAGGCCTTTTTTTTTTTTTGTTTTTGTGTTCGGTCGGTGTGAAGAGGTTAAAGACGAAAAAAAAATTATAAAGGCATATATTTTTGTAGTTACAAAAAAAAGTATTTTTTTTTCATGGAATTAGATCGTAGGTGCAAAGCTAGTCTCTTAAAGACTGTCAGTATAGCTGTATGCCCCTACTTCTGATACAGGCAGGCAGTTATTGAAGTCACAAGAAGAGCAATGGGCTACAAGAGCATTTACCAGCACCCTTGCAGTTCATTGTGAACTACAAGCTGTCAGCTGTAGTTAATTCATTCATATAACTCTGTGACCGAATGACGTGGCTGTGCGGGCTGAGGCCTGGAATGCCGTGCTGTTTTGAAATTGTGACACGGGTGTGGGGAGAAGGCTTTCCCACCTGCTGTCACAGGGAGGGAAGCTTTATGCCTTCAGGTTACCCTCGGATATGGATGTACTTGGGTGCTCAGTACAAGCGCTTGCTGAGCAGCCAAATCAAGTTCTGGTGCCTGCTCAGTTAAAGTTTTTAGTTCACCTTCAAAAACAATAAATGCACTTTTTTTTTTTTTTTTCTTAGCAGCAGGTCACTCCTGCATACTGGTCAGTGTAATTTTTCTGCCTGTACATCATACAGGCAGGTAGTTTCGCACTAACGGGAAGAATGAACTGAATCAGAGCGCTCAAAAGCTCCATGGCCATTTGAGAACTTCAAGCCAACATCCGCCAAGGATGTCAGTACTTGTAGTTGATTAATTCACAGAACTCTGTGAATTGATGACGTGTCTGTGGAGTCCCGCACAGCCGCGCTCTTTTTAAAAAGGGACTGCTGTCATAGACTCCAGGGTGGTCTTGGGGTACCCAATGTAACTAAGTATTATCAGGCGAGCCAGATTGCCCCGCTGGCTATGTTGCACGCTTCCTCCGATGTTCCTCTCTGGGTCCTGCTTGAACTACCTAATTGTGCCCCTATCGCACTGTCGACACTCCTATGGCTTCCCCCTGCCCTGCGCCCTATGGCACTGAGTCCGATGTTGCTCCATGGCCTACAAGTCTGGGACTCGGTACGTTATTCCAGTGGCCTGATGTCACCCTTTTTGCCTTTGCTTCCAATCGTTAACAACCCTCTTTTCCCGCCGGGTCTAGGTTCACCCGAGGGCATTTTCTTGGTGGGTGGCTCATGGTTTCTCACAGGTGCAGCACTTTTTGACTTTTCGGTCCTTTCCCACCTGGAATGTCCTTCGAGAGTCTCGGGATGTTCCCCCAGCGGAATTTTTTCGGTACCTTCAATTGCGGCACTGGTTGCTTTCGCTGAGGGCCACTTCTGCTTTCCCATATCAGAAATCTGCCTTTGAACGGCTTTGCCAGCAGCGCCCGGGCGCCCCGGGCCTTATCTCCCTTCTTTACGCAGCTTTGAACAGACGCTCGTCGCACACTTCTCTTTCATATGTTGTTCAGTGGGAACGCGACCTGGGAGTGACTGTGGATCCGGAGGACTGGAGTAAGGCCTGGTCCCTCATAGCTAAATGTTCATTTAATACGACCACGCTGGAAGCAGCCTACAAGGTATTGTTCCGTTGGTACTGGGTTCCGGCTCGTCTGGCCCAGGCTAACCCAGCCTGTAGTGATCGATGTTTTCGGGGCAGTGGCCATCGTGGCGATGTACTGCATATCTGGTGGTCATGCCCGAGGTTGGTTCGTTTTTGGTCTCGTGTGTTTGGCCTCCTCTTCACTTTGTTCCATCTCTCCATACGCCGGGACGCTCGGTATGCTTTGCTTCATTGCCCCATACCGGGCCTCTTGGCTCGTCAGCAGCGGTTGGCTTCCTATTTGTTTTTATCGGCCACTAGGACAATTGCTCAGGCCTGGAAGAGTCCGTTTGTACTTTTCCAGGGGGTGCGGGATCGTATGACTACTATGATGCTCAATGAACAGATGTCGAGTATATGCAACGACTCTCAACATAAATTTTTGAAAATATGGGAACCGTGGTTGCAATACGCCTTTCCCACGCTCCCCCTGGCCAGTGTGGGGAGGTAATGGAGTTTTGATATTGGCGCTTGTGGACCCCTGCTCTTTGGTGTTTTTTTTTTTTTTTTTTTTTCTCTCCTTTCTTCTCTGCTCTTCTTCTCTCCTTTTCTGTTTGTTTTGATGTGACAGTGGACAGCTGTCTTTAGTTGCGATAGTCAGAGTCTCACTGATATTATTGTAACCTATGTGCCATTGATAGCCCCTGCGTGGGCATACGTTTTGCTTTATTGGAATTAGAGTGTTGTCTGCTCTATTTTGCCTTTTTTATCAGTGCAATTGATAGCCCCTGCGTGGGCGTGTTTTGTTGCCTCTGTTTTATACTGTTTAAAATTAATGAAAACCATTGAAATATAAAAAGGGACTGCTGGTACGGGAAACTTTCCTCCATTCTGCTGTCACACGGGGATAGCCGATCTGCTGCGGGAGTGGGAACACGTTACATGTTCCACCCTAAAAATGGATGGAGCATGTAACCTGTTCTCAAAAGTTAACTTATCCTTTAATGAAATGTGTTTGGGTGTAAGAAAAAATAACCTATTTTTTCACTTAACTTTTTTTTTTTTTTCCCCATCATACAGGACAAAAAGTTCCATATGTGATGGTTTTTTGGTGACAGGTTCTCTTTGACATATCCAGGATCTAAAAGACCCTGCTTGTCTCCCCTGTGCGCCTTTGAATGTAAGGCAGTGCAGATTGCACTGCATTACATACATTCTTTCCGTCAACAGGGACCCAGAAGTAACATCATACACATCACTTCCAGGTCAGGACAAGAAGGGAAGGCGAACGGACATGTTTCTTCTCTCCTCCCTCCCCTTTACCAGCAGGCACCCCACCATGTCGGTCCCGGGCATGGAGATGGGCAAACAGAGCCCATGGTATATAGCCATGGGAAGGCTGGTGGTGGATGGCACTAGCGTGGTGTGTGGAAGCTATCAGCCACCTGAATATTATAACCTGACGTGCCTGCTGCTTGCCCTTAAATGTTTAAACTCCCCCCCCCCCCCCAAGAAAAACTACTTGCCCTGTGCCTGGAACTAAATGTTCCAGGCATCGGGTGATATAAATTGCACATCCATGGTATTACTAAAGACTAAATTGGTAGGGATTATAACCCTGTAGAGCACGTGCCTTACTTGCAGACAGCTTCTTCTGCTAAGTTTCTGCTGTATCTCCTCAGC